>NC_056746.1:1323078775-1323298775 GCF_019279795.1 Protopterus annectens
TAGATTTGTTAGGTATATATTTGTATTTGCGGTATAGAAGACCTAGTTTTTGAGTGGACTTGTTGATACACTTAAAGGTATGTAGGTCAAATTTTAATTGGTCGTCTATAGTAATGCCAAGCAATTTGGTGTCTGAGTCAGTGGTACATAATTGTATTATCTAAGGATGAGATGGTGAAGTTGTCTTTATCAGGACTGAGGTTTTTTGGAAGGAAAAGGAAAATCATGGTCTTTCTGGGGTTGAAAAGGAGGTTGTTTTCAGTTAGCCATTGTTCTACTAGGTGCAGAGATTGTTGAGAGATAGTGAGGCAATTTTGTATATTGTCGTAGGTGTTAATAATTGTTCAATCGTCTGCGTACTGTAGTAAGGTAGAGTGGGGGCAGCAGACATGGAGGTTATTTGTAAATATATTAAAAAGTAGGGAGCCCAGGATACAACCCTTGGGAACCTTGGTCTTAACAAGATGGAAAGGGGAGAAGGATGTTTGATATCTGATGGACTGATATCTGTTTGAGAAGTAGCTGTTAAACCATGAGGTAGTGGAGGCAGGGAGTTGTAGGTTGGAAAGTTTGTTTAGGAGGATGGGATGGGAAACTGTATGAAATGCTTTGAACAGGTTGAGGAACAGAGCTTGTACGAGTTTATTATTATCTTTGGCTTGGGCAATGTTGTGTGTGAAAGATAGGAGGGCAGTGGTAGTACTGTACGAGGGTCAGGAACCATGCTGTGTGAATGTAATTAGGTTTGCCTGTAAGAGGTGGTTTAGTATTTGTCTATGTATACATTTTCCCAGTATCTTGGATTAGGAGGATAATATGGAAAAAAGCCTGTAATTTGAGGGCTCTGTAGAATTTCCTCCCTTGTGGACGGGTATTATTAGGATTTTTTCCAGATGTCTTTTTTTCCATATGTTTGGTAAAGTATTTTTTGGCTGGATCTATTGATAAGTATAGATACAGGGTACGCTACGGATTCGGCTGCATGTTTGAAAAATAATGGAGGGAGTTTGTCGGCTGATGGGGAATGGGGTTTGAGCTTGTTAAGAAGTGATCTGATGAAGGAAGTTGCTACGGGTGCTAGGGAGAATGATGGAAGAGATGAGGTGGGAGGTGGAGTGTTTATATCAAGAGTTTCTGGTTTAGTAAGCCTTTCTACTGTTTCCATGAAAAAGTTGTTAAGTAGGCTTGCAATATCATTAGAATGTATGTTAGGGAAGGGGTTTGATGAAGAAGGGTTCCCTGGAGATAGTAGTTTGTTTACTGAGTGCCAAAATTTCTTTGGGTTGGAATGTGGGTTGCTCAAAGATTTTTGATAAAACTTTTTTTGTTTAGTAGGACCTGCTTTTTTGTTTGATTGCAAAGCTGTTTACTTAAGTTCAGGTGGAAAGTTGAGTTATTTTTTTCCATGCTCTCCAGGCGCTGTCTCTCTTGTTCATATGTGATCTAGTTGCCTGATTTAGCCGTGGTGCATAATTACATTTTAGCCTAATTTTTCTACCAGAAGGCAGGGTGTTAAGGGTTTCTAGGAATAAATTGTAAATCCTAATAATGATTTTGCAGTAACATTCACATATTTGTTTTCCACTTATGTGTTACACTGAAACTTTTTTTGCATAAAGATAAAAAGATATTTGAGATAAAATAGCTGATATTTTATATGTTTCAGGTTCTTTCTTCCTTGCATTAAATTAAAGCGCTTAACGTTTAATAAAGTTCAAATTGAATTTTGTCTGTAGCGGTTCATACAACTTTTTTGTGGTTTCTTGGTTGGTCTTAGTGGTTTTCATGTATTTTCACCTACACAAAAATGTTTAACAGGTTTATTACCACAGAGAAGAGAAAGTGAGAAGGTTTTATGACAAAGTTTGTACTTAACTAGCCTTATGACTTCAGTGATACAAAATAATAAAAAAGAACTTCAAGCACAGTGCTGTTTTTTTCTCCCTTAACAAAAGACTTTCAGATGAGCTAGATATAGAAATGCAATAGCGAGACAGGCAGATTCCTAATGAAAGTTTTGTGAGATTTCAGTCAGTCCCTGCATGGTATGATGACTAGTACGCAAATTCCACAGTGAGAAGAAAACTGCTAAGTCATGCTTTTTTAATCTCTGAAGGTATGGGGATCATCCTATAATGAGGGGAAATAGATACTGTAGAGAGGAAATATGTTTAGGGCATAGCTTTACTCTAACACTGACTGCTTTGAATTTTCCACTGCGGTACAAGCATAAGTGATGATATGAATCGTGACTTAAATAGATTTTGTTTTTCTAAGCATAAGTTGGTCTGTCAATAGATGATAGTGTTATTTTAGAAAATAGTCAGTTTTGGTAGAAAATAATTAAAAGTCTTCTTGTGAGTTCACGTAATGCAGGAAACACTAGCAAATTATACTGGTGTCTTACTTCAGCTATAGTAGTAGCTCACTTATCAATATAGAATTGGAGTCTGCAACAATGAAAACAAATGCAAAGCACCTACAAAAAACAGTCCTCTCTGTTATGTGTCCCTATAATAATTTAGTTAGTCATCCCATTGATTGACTTTTTCTTATAATTTAATTTCATCAGTTGTGAAGATATCTTAGTCATATACTGGGTATTTAAAGTCAAGTAAACATGTTTCAAAATACTTGGCATATTTAACCTTCTCTTATTTGTGTTTGCTGTCTTTCTTGTATTTGATCTTTGAACCATAGGAAGAATAACTGTACATAACAAAAGCTACAAACAGAACCAGACAGAGATGTGCTTGGGTTTTGGCAGAGAAATACCTACAACTGAGCAGTGTTCACTTCACAGTGACTTTGGATTAACACATCAATTTTGTAGTGAGGATAGTAAGCTGTAGGAATCACATTATCTGTTACTACAGTTAGGAGCATTTTGAACATGTGAATACTAAAAATAAAAGTATTTTGTTTTGGAAAGATTAAGCTCTACATTCATTATCCGGTGTTGTGGAATCCATGCTTCTTTTGTATCACTGAAGTCTTGTTACAGAAAGCAGACTTAATAGTTTTTTGGGATGTCTATAACTAATTTGTGTATGTAGTCCCTTAATACTCTTAATATATACTGAGTCATCTATATCTGATATAATAAAAACAGCTATTTTTGTGATCATAATATTTTTACATTTTGCCTTGTTTCATTATCCCATGGGCATGTACAAAGTTGATAATACCTTCAAGCTATTGCTTGCCATTTGCAGAGTACCTGGCGATTTTCCAAAGAAGAATAAAGCAAAATGGAAAAGAGGATGGAAAGGATAACTATTTTGGAAAGTTCTTCATTTTTAAAAAGTACTAGCTTCCTAAAATGATTGAAGAAGTTTGGCAATAAACAACATGATCTACATAAAAGGGTAAAACATGAAACTCAGATAAGCTGACTTATTTATTATCTCTAATGTGCATGTATTCATATCTACAATACTGATGCTCTGTAAAATGCAAATGCTATACACGTATTGCCTAAATGGGTGTTTGCTTGATAAGTCTTGTTATTTTTAAAATAAACTACATTTTGTTTGGATGAACATAGGATATGCAACAATAGAAAGCCTTGATGGATTAGATTGGATAACAGGTAGTCAGAGTGACACCTCAAGGAATTTAAATGTTAGACCAAAACAATTTAAAGGCCTATGGTTTACACATTTTAATTACTAACATGATGACAATTACAGCAAAGTTATGCTTAAAATTAAAAGACCTTGAATATATGAACTAAGACTGCTATTTTCAACTTTTCAAAACTGAAAGTTCACTTAAATAATAAGAAGAGAAAATCTGAATTAGTAGATAGTACATTGATAGGTGGCAGATTAGTGTACTTTTTAAATAAATATACCCCTGGATTCACTATTCTTCCATGCAGGACTAGGTTAGTCCTGCATGGAAGTGGCCATTTAGGAGCAGCATGACAGCGTGCTATGCATATTAATGAAGGCGCGCTGCCTGAGCCCCTAAATGGACACGGAGCATGTACGAGTGCAGGGGGCATGCCTGAGAGCAGAGCTCTCAGAATATACATGCCCCAGCAATCAAGAACAGCAATTTTGCAATAAGAATGAGCAAGACTGGTTATAGGTGTTTGCATACCCCCAGCAACATTCCCCCAAATTTATAAGAGCAATAGTTAAAATATAAAATATAAGCAAGCTAAGTTTTTGTTATCAAACAGATAACATTTAACTGTAGGTGCGCGGGCTTGCCCATTGCGTAGCTATGTATACTGCAACTTAAATGGCACAAGAGGATAAATATCAAGATATATGCAAATGAAGCAGTACTGCAATAGTGTAGTCGGCAGAGCATTTGCCTTACAAACAGTCATTCCCGGTTCGATTCTCACTCCAGTGCATTCGATTTTCCATGTCAAATCACTTCATGAACAATATTTTTTGTTACATAACCTACTAAATAGCATATATTTGTGAACTGGAGTACTGCATTAAATGCAGATGTGAGGTGTCATTGTCATAATGTTGTAAAATCCACAGATAAACACAAGTGCCCCATACAGTATGGTGGATTTGGGCACACTATGGATTTATCATTCATTACACTTTGTATCTTCCATTTGTATCCCTGATACATGAATAAGGGATACAAATGGAAGGTACAATGTGTAATGAATGATAAATCCATAGGGTGCCCAAACCCACCACCTTCCCAAGAACCATTTTACATTTCTGTCTAAATTAGTGTGGGGGTAAGCGGGAGTAAGCACTATTAAGCAGTAGTAAGTGGGGGTAAGCATATTTAAGCAGTACTAAGTGAGTTTAAGCCCATTTGCATGAGGGTAAGCAATACACATACAGGTTAAGCAATATTGAAGCTAACTCTCTGTAAGCATATTTAACAGCAGGTTAGCATTGCTTACCTTCACGCAAACCCATGCAAACCCACTTACAATTGCTTAAAAGTGCCTTAATCACTCTGTATGCAACAGCAGCTGTTCTGGCCAGAAACAAAATAAACAGCCCTTGAAGGCCTTGACATTATAGTCACAGTAGTTAACCACTAAAACATCACAGCACTACATAAGACTGCGGTATCACCAAACAAATCCTCACTATAGGAAAAATCAAACAGTTTTGTGTTGTATAACCTACTACATAACATAAATATGTGAACTGGAGTACTGCATTAAGTCCATATGTGAGGTGTCATTGTAATAAAGTGTTGAAATCCCCTAATAAACACAAGGACTCCATACAGTGTACGTACAGATGAATCATGGATACCAAACACATATATAACATGTAATGAATAATAAATCAATGCGAAACAGCAATTAGTATGCAAATTAAAAATTAAGCAATGCTAAGCATTGCACAGCCCAGCTTATTATGTGTAAGCAATGTGTAGGCCAGCTAAATCAGTTTGCTCATTGGTATACCCTTTTAAGCAATGCCAATCTTAGGTAAGCAAGCTTGCTCATAGCTTAGCACTTTCAAAACTGTCCAATCACAGCAAAGTGCAGGAAATTGGCACTATTTAAATCCAACAGGTGAGAATACATCTCATAAGTGGTTGCAGCTTCCTCCTGTAAGCACTATGACTGGTATGGGAGGGGGAGTGCGCTTTCAGTAACAACGCTGGGGCATCCAGGAGTCCAAAGTTATGGCAGGACTCCTTGTTAAAGACCATGACCAGAGACTGCTGCAGGCCAGTACCAGGGTTCTCAATATAAGGCAGAAGACTGGGACTGTCTCGCCCATGACCTCACCAGTGCCACTGGCATACATCGAACTGGTGAGCAGGTCAGGCATCAATATGCCAACCTGAAGCAGAAAAAGAGGCATCTCTTGGATCAGTGGATCCAAGAGGCTAGGAGGACAGGGGATGTCCCAGCCATGTGTAAGTATCAGTCCACTACCTGTTTAATAATTGTCAGCTCATGTATATTATGGATAGGTATGGCTAAATATTCCTGTTATAACTTTGACAGTGGCAGATGAGTGGGCTGTGAAGCAGGAAGCCCATGCCTGTAGATTGCAGTGGTTGTATCACAAGGCAGGTTAGTAATACTGTTGCATGTACTGTCATAGGAAATAAATCTAAAAGTAGTAGTAAGTTAATTGCCTGTATAAAACTTGTATTGTTTAAGGCATGAACTGCATACACCAGAGAATATGTCAGGAAGAGTCTC
The DNA here is from genome assembly GCF_019279795.1 of Protopterus annectens. Lineage (NCBI taxonomy): Eukaryota > Metazoa > Chordata > Ceratodontiformes > Protopteridae > Protopterus > Protopterus annectens. Next base: position 1,323,084,939 of record NC_056746.1, read on the forward strand.
ATATAGGTTGTATGTAAATAAAAGGATTACAGCCTGACAATAAAGGTCTAACTGCTGGACTGCATGTGTTTACTCTAGTATCATATGGTAATGTAGAGTTGCAATCTCTTAATAGTACTGTTGTTTTAAGCACTGTCACCCACACTGTGCTACATAAATTAAATTTGTAGGAATGTCTGTATATGACTGCTGTATTTACAAGAGGTCATATTGTACAACTGAGAGAGACACATACAACTGAGACGTGAACTGTTGTATTTTTAGCACACACAGCCATGGTTCAAATCTTGGGAGTGTTAGCAAGCTGTATGCAGAATCATACCCCACAACTGTACAGATATGTCCAGAATGTCTAGTTAATTGGCCCATATCTGCTGCCTGTTACCCTGCCCCCTGCCAAATCCGTGGGATGATCACATATGTTTAGGCAGCAAATAATGAAATATATTTGATTGCCAGACATCTAGAAGAACAAACCTGTCACTCTAGCAACCCCCCCAAAATGTTATGAGAGTAATAAGCCAAGTATGTTCCATCTCCACCCCCATGTTTTGAAACTGTGACCAAAGTGTGGGCAGTAACAGAGTGAGATGTATGTGCATAATATTAATGTGGAATCTGGAAAAGTGTGTGGCAACATTCAGGTAGTGCTAACAAACATTGCCCCCAGAGGTCTGTCAGATACAAAAACTGTGCCTAGAAATAAAAGACTAAAATCCTGGACTGGTACTGATTACTCTGGTATTGTATGGCATTGTTATTGTTGCAATTGCTCTGAATAATACGGTATTACTCATCACTGTCTCCCACACTGCGCTACATAATAAAACTGCCTAGGAAATCCTGTATAAGAGTGTTGTAATTACAAGGTCAGATATTAAAACCACAGGAGACTTTTAGCCAGAAATTAGAGAAGAGATACACAGCAATATCTATATAACACACTCTGCTGTGATGGGTACTGTTTTATTTTTAGCAGAGACAGCCATGATTTGAATCCTGGGAGTGGTAGTAAGCTGTATGCAGAATCATACCTCACAAGTGTACAGGATTGTCCAGAATGTCCAGTTAATTGACCCATATCTGCTGGCTGTTACCCTGTCCCCCTGGCATATCACTGTGCTAATCTCTGACATGTAGGCCACATTTCATGTCATATAACTGATTGTCAGTCCTGTACATATTTGGAAAATGTCAATGAAAACAAACCTGTCATTGTACAACTCACAAAAGGTTTAAGAGGGCAATAGTCAAAATATGTCCCGGTACACCTGCATGTGTTCAAGACATGCCCAGAGTGTGTGCAATAAGAGATGGATAGGTATGTGCATGACATCAACCTGGAATCTAGGAATATGTGTAGAAACAGTTAGGTAGTGTTAACAAACAATACCTCCACAGGTATTCCAAGTAAGAGGTGTATACTGCAGGTAAAACTCAGTTCATGTATATAGCTGTCTACATCCATACCACTGTCCAAACTAAGGCCATAGGGTAGTGTACTAATACCTGTAAGGTACCGATCACATCACTGACTAGGAAAGTAATGAGAACTACAGGAATATGCTAGTTATTAATTGACATCTTTCTCTCCCCCCACCATATATGCAGCAATAAACTAAATACACAACTCAATCGGTATGTGCTTCATTAAATCTACTGCTAGGACATATGTCCTATTGTTTGTTAAATATTTAAATTTGTTTCTATGCATGTGCCATGATGAAATATTCCCACATTGGTGGCATGCTGCCATCAATGTACCTGCATGCTGTTGTAATGGGCACTATGGTTCAATATATGCATGTGAACTGTTGGTAATGCAACTGTTTCATATCGGGTGTTTTGGGTTAATGGGAATATCTGTGCATGCTGTTATACCTAATCCTGGAATGGGTTGACTATTACTAACCCACATATGTTGTAAAATTGAAATACCATAGCACGTTTGAGAAGGCCGGTCCCAGCAGACTCACCTGTCCCACCTCATCTGGCCATGGCACCGGGTACCAGCACATCTGGGGCCTACCTGAGGACCACCTTGTCCTCTGGTCCTGCACCACCCTTGGGTGGAACCCCCGCAGGGGATGAGGCCAGCCCCACCTGGGACCGGGCATGAACAGGACACTGTCACCCATCACTAGGTCTGGGGTGTGGTGCGTAGCAAGTTCCACAGGGAGTTTAGAAATCTGCTACATTAGCTTGAGGGCTGCATGTCACAAGTAGAGGGTCAGGCTGGCTTTCCTACTCAGCCCCCAGCACAGCCACCTTCGGGGGTGTGAAGGTGCAATGGTGACTGCCCATGGGTGGGGATCTCAGTCCAACTGTTTCCACTAGGGGGCTTATGGGCTTCCAATTTCCAAACACCCCTCCCCATACAAGGTGTTTACCCCCACATGTGTCATATACTGCCCCTGTATCCTGTCTTGTCTGCACTGCCTTTTATCCTACCCATCCTACCTCCTCAAATATACCTACTATTCCTCCCCAACATACCGCTCTCACCTGAAAAAAAAAGGGCAATCTGTTACCCAAAAAAATCTCACCCCATATATAGCTGTCCATTTTGCACATGTGTCCACTGGACACATGTACTCTGGTCTAATTGTCTTCACAACATATTATTGTTGTCCTCACCCCTCTCTCAGGGGTATAAGTGTCCAAATTTACCTCCAAATCAGTGTATATGCACAGCTGTTGCTGTAGAAGAAATGGGCAGCTATGGACCTTCCCTACACCCTTCCTGCACATCCCTAGCTATATTCCATACTGTCTTTCCATCTTTGTGCCCCTTTTTCACCACTTTCCTATCAACCCTTTTTCATTTCTTTTAAAGAAATTAGCATGGGGTAAGTGGGAGTAAGCACTTTTAAGCAGCAGTAAGCAGGTTTAAGCCTGTTTGTGCAGGGGTAAGCAATGCCTACACAGGTTAAGCAATTGAGAAGCCAAATCAGTATATGAAACTCTAACCAGAAGTTAGCAGTGGTTACCTCCACAAAAACACATGCAAACCTGCTTACAACTGCTTAAAAGTGCCTTAATCACCCTGTATCCAACGTCCCTTGTTCTGCCCAGCAACAAAATAAACAGCCTTTGCAAGTCTTGAACCCAGGACCCTGCAAACCCTAGCCAAAGTGATTTATCACTAAACCATGTCAGACATACATAACCCTGATGTTTTCACAAACATATCATCCATTAAAGTAATTCAACAGTACAGGAAATGTATTTAAAATGTATGTATACATGTAGATGTATGTGTGTGCATGTATTTATATATATATATATATATATATATATATATATATATATATATATATATATATATATATATATAAAGATGTTAGTACACATACACACAAAGATATGTATAGGAAGATACATATTTAGAGGGTTCACACCATACTGAACAGCCTGTATTCCTACAGTTGCCACCTTATCAAATGGACAGTGTATGATTCACCCATGCAAAAGACAATTTCCATAAATCTATAGATATATGATATATATGTATATATATATATATATATATATATATATATATATATATATATATATATATAGGTTTACTATCATAAATTCGAAAGTAAAAATAAATAATGTCTTTATTTTCGAATTTATGCATCGAAAATGAACATTTTTGAATAATAGTAAACTCGAAAACAAGGGTGTATTGTCGAAAATGTCGCTTGTGACATTTACGGTGATACACAGCACGCCCACCCTTCCCATAATCACCTACCTACCTAACTGAACACACAGTTATGCAGGGGGGCTGCTAACTTAATATTCCAACTCCGAGATCGCACTACAGTGAGGAAAGGGATGCATTTCCCTAACCGCACTGTACCGCGATCCCCTCCCATGACCGAAAGTTAGAATTGCGAATGCACAGTTCATTTGCAATGCAAACCGTCGCTCATGTCACCTGCCGTAATATGAAGTATTCGAACATCTGATGTTCGAATACTTCATAGCCGTGCAAATGCACGTCGACATAATGATAGCAAACTATATATATATATATATATATATATATATATATATATATATATATATATGTGCATATATAAATATGTCTTGTAAGTATTGATATCACCCCCTCCCCCAAAGTGAAACAGATCTGCACTGCAATACAATACCAACTGTTGCAAGTCCCATACCCAGGACCCGACACAACAGGGGCACAAGATGTTAACAGTAATCCACCCCACCTGTATGATGTCAGGATGGTATCAATAACATATCATGCAGTACAGTCTGGCTACCATAGGGAATGTACACTGTGGAAACAATAAACATTCCAAAGATACATATACACACAAACATATATGCAGATATATATATATATATATATATATATATATATATATATATATATATATATATATATATAGATATAGATGTAACTACACATACAAACACACAGAGATATTTAGAGGGTGCACACCATACTGAACAGTCAGTATTCCTACAGTTGCCACCTTATCAAATGGACAGTGTATGAGTCACCCATACAAAAGACAACTGTTTCCTGAAACATCTACCCACAGAGAAGTCAAAGGATGTGACACCACACACAGGTTTGCATACATAAGAAAGTTTTATTTGTGTACTATTATAGTTGTATATGCCATGTCATATAGCCGTTTAGACTTTGAAATACATACAAACAGATTAATGCAACTCTCAAGCAGATAATTTAATACAGTAATCCGAAAGCATAACATTTGTTGCAGTCCAGGCCAAGGTCTTTAAGTAGTACAACAGTAAAGACAGACTGGGCCACAGGATAACAATCAATCAACAGTAAGTAATGCAGATGTATAGTCCAGCAGCGTCTAACTACACTCTGTACTCAATCGCTAGGTGTAAAAGACTAAGTTGACACAGTGGGATGTATCTATTACATAACAATGCATAACTGAAAACAGCACAATCACACTGGCAAAAAGAACAGTCTGTAAGGTAGTAAGCTGCAGGCCAGCAATGTTCCCAAGGTGAAATGTATGGTAATGTACAGCCATATACCTTAAGGCAGCTTACTACTGATATCCCTCACATGTTATAACAGCCTAGGTTATCCATGGTGCATACCCCCATAGACTGACTTGTAGGGGCATATAACACTGTTACATACACTGACCTCTGGACTGCAGAAGGGCTCACATGTTTTGTGCAGCTGAAGCCCACATATATATGGACCCTACCTCACAATATGTATGGGGGCCACAACAGCACTGGAATGATGGCAGGAATGGCAGCATGACATAATCACAGGCCACTACATAACAACCCCTTACTGCATATCATATGGACAAAGCCAAATATGTTGGTGGAGGACAGAGGCCGGAACACAGGCCCATATGAGAAATAGTGTTGTCATACACTGAGTCATTTGCTGGTGTTGCAGGATAGTCTGCAACATACCCTTAGTCAGGAATATGAAGTCAGACACACAAATGGATGTAGCCATGCAGTGATAGCACTCAACACACACACTGCTAGTGATATATCTGACACAAGACCTGTGTGGTTGACAGACAAAACATAACAGGCATACCTCTGGCCATCATGTGGATAGGCCCACAGTTGAGAGCTATGCAGACAGCCTGCATTCCATGTTAAACTAGTATGTACACACTAACCCTGTAACACTGGTGCTATACAATGCATATAACAACACTTTTCACACTCTGTCTGTAGTTCTGGAACATTATACAAATATGTAGCTGGCCTGAGTCTGCAAAACATCTTGTAAGAGGTATTGCTACCTGCTGTCTGTAACACTGCTGTCCACATATATGAAGGATGTCCACCATACAGGAAAGGTAAAGGGACAATGCCCACATGATGTAGGGATTTATAGTAGTGGATTGCCATGACAGTGATAACTGGAAGTACTACACAGCATGCAGGTAGCAAGGGGAGGACACTGATTGATGCAGAGGCCATCACTTGATCATGTGCATCACCTACAAAATCTATGCTGCAATCTATTCAAAGCAGCTCACTCCATTTACTGGAGAGAGAGAGAGAGAGAGAGAGAGAGAGAGAGAGAGAGAGAGAGAGAGAGAGAGAGAGAGAGAAATCTAGCAAACTATCCAGAACAGACATCATTCCCACAACAGGTATGTGAAGTATATATGCATGTAATTGACCATAGTACTTAGTCCATAATAATGGGATAGACGATGTGGAATGATTTATATGTGCCATCAGGTGTTGTTGTTGTAATGACACCCTACTGAACAACTGCTATGGACAATAGTGTCTGTCCCTGTGGGTAGTGGGCCATACCTGTTAACTGTACAGAGCAGCACTGACTGACAAGATGTAACCCATCATAGTGTGTGTTTTGTAATGGAACACATGTATATTACTGGGGCCAATAGCTGGTGGTGGAAGTAATGCCATTATGATGGACACATGGGTTCCAGAGCCCGCCACTTGCAGGACACTCAAGTTAACATGTAATGTAGCATGCTGAAATGACATAGGTTTGTAATAGGCTTACCTGCAATCTGTCCCTACATATACCCCCTAATGTTAGGCTGTGTTCACATGTGTCACCTGCCTGTGTTGTAGCAAGGCAGAACAGTGCAGCTGTGTAGGAAGGAGAGTTAGAGAGTGTGGACCTGATGTCTGAATGTCTGAATGCACCCCATATATATATATATATATATATATATATATATATATATATATATATATATAAAATCACATATATACAACTCATAATATATATCTACACATATATATATATATGTGTATGTCTACATATATACAAACACACACACACACACACACACACACACACACACACACATATATATATATATATATATATATATATATATATATATATATATATATATATGTCCCCTTCTTTCGCATCACAGTGCTGCATACCATGTGTGAGGGAACATCACACATATTAACACACACACACACACACACACATATATATATGTATATATATATATATATATATATATATATATATATATATATATATATATATATATATACATACAGCAGTAAGTGTGTGCAACATGAACGATTGTGTCCCATGTGAACCCTTTGTTGAGACCACATTGCCCTTGTCTGTGAAGGTGGGATTGGGAATTTGGGGAACGATAGAGTGTATATTTGTGGAGGTGGGTTGGATTGGTAGATAGAGAAGATAGCCTACAAGGGTGGTATATGACACATGTGGTGGGTAAACACCCTGGATGGGGAGTGTCATCTGTGATGTGGAAGCCCCATTAGCCCACACATGGAAACAATGGGAAACAAGGTCCTCACCCATTGCCAGTCACAACATCAGCTTCACGGCCCTGAAGGTACCTGGGCTGGAGGATGAACAGGAGGAGCATGTGGAGCCTGTGAGTGTGTACTGAGGGCCTCAAAGTGCTGTAGCACATCCCCCAAATCTCTTTGGAGCTCCCTATGCACCAGACCCTGGACCTGACCTCGGGTGACAGGATCATGTCTGTGTGTGCCCCCAGGGGGGCACCATCTCCTGAGGTGGTTCCACCTGAAGGTAGTGCACAACCAGTAGATGAGGAGGCCACAGGGTAGGTCCCACATGTGAGGTGGCCTGGTAACATGACCAGATGAGGTGGGAGAGGTGGTTCTGCTAGCAACTGTTCCATAAACATGCTATTGGGTCACTGTTATAGAACATATGTGGGTAGTAATAATCCATACATTTCCAGATCAAGTCTAACAGCATGCATAGATATCCCCAATAACACATGACAACAGATTTATATGCTTGCCTGGGATGACATGATCGACAGACCATGATGGTTTTCCAGAGAAAGCCTGCACCTGTCATCCTTGGGATTCAGGATACTGGCTAAGGCTCTTGCCACCCCTATAGTGCCTTTTTTAGGCAAGTTCAAATGACAAATTCACCACCGTAACAGGTACATGAAAGCACAATCTGAGGGTAATGCTACTCAATGCTAGAAGTCTAAACCTCAAACTGCATTCACTTGAGGCACTCCTTAAAATGGAGAACATCGACATCTGTGCAGTGACAGAGACCTGATTCAAGGCTCCAAAGAGCACCCCTGCATTACCAGGCTATAATTCATTCCATACCTTTTATACACCTAACCTGGACCGAAACACTAAAGGCGGAGGTGTGTCCATATTCATTAAGGATATCCACACCTCCAGGCATCTGAGATTATCCAAGTGCGACTAACTCTGGGCATGACCGCAATCCAAATTGTAACTTGCTACAAATCATCTACCATGCCCCAGGATTCCCACTCCTCATTTCTTGATACACTGGTAAATATTAAGGTACAACCCAACACCCTAATAATTATCGGTTTCAACTACCCCATGATCAACTTATCCACACCCCCACCAGGGGCAGCAATATCCTAGACCTGGTCATTATCAACATGGATGACCGGTGTTCCACAACAGAGGTCAATTCCTCATTGGTCAGATCCGACCACCAGCTTATCACCCTAGACATCCACATCACGCCTCCACCCCCATTAGGGAAACCACCATAAAAAATTTCTTCAAAGCCAACTTCACACTTCTTCAGACAGAAGTGGCAAACTTCACAACACCCATGCAGATGGACAATAGAGGTACGACTGCTAAATCCTACATAAATGCACTATATATACATTTACACGAGTGCATGGATTGTGCTATCCCTAACAGAACAAAGATGCTATCCTCTATAAAAAGGAAGTCAATCTGGTGGTCCCCTGTCATAAACAAACTCTACAACAGAAGAACGATACTGTTGCAAAAAAGAGTAAAATCCCATGATTGGAGGAACTCCCTGGTCATCCTCAGTAAGAAGCTAAGATCCCTCATAAAATCCTCCAAAGCTAGTTACAAAAACAAAATCGCCACTGATTCTAAAGACAATCACAATGCACTCTATAGCTATGTCAAGAATCTCAATGACAACACTCACATCTGCTCTGTGTTACAGCACAATGGTTCTAAATATACAGAACCAACTGATATTGCCAACATCCTGGCAGATAGGTTCAGTGCTAACTTTACCCCCGTCTCACCCCCTAAAGGGCCCATCTCTATATCGGAAGAATTCAAAGTTCCTGTAATCATGGCTGCACAGATAAAAAACACACTCTCCAAAACCAAGAACACAGCATCCATGGGACCTGACAACTTCCCAGGCTGCATTCTACATGAACTGGCACCCCACCCAAGCACCATGTTCAATCATAGCTTCACTTCAGGCTTTGTGCCCACTGAATGGCACACAGTGATGGTTAGCCCACTCCACAAAGGGGGAGCCACCACAGACCCTGCAAACTAATGCCCCATTAGCCAAAGGCAGATTGTGTCTCCTATGTCTGATAGACTTCTGTGAAGCAGTCACCAAAGCTGTAGACGAGGATAAGATGGTTCATACAGCCTATCTAGTTTTCGCCAAGGCTTTCAACATCACCCCCCACTCTGGAATTATAGATAAACTCACTAAACTAGGTATAAACCCCTATGTCACAAGATGGGTTGCCAACTGGCTCACTGACAGAACCCACGCTGTGAAAGTAGCAGACTGCAAATCCGGCTTCAGACCAGTGACAAGTGGAGTACCACAGGGTTCAGTCCTGGGTCCCCTCCTGTTTGGTATCTACTTTTCTGAAGTACAGGCTAACATAGAAGGTCTTTGGCTAATAAAGTTCACAGATGACTGCAAACTTGGAGCCATAATTGAAACTCCTAACGATTTGGACATCCTACAAAAGGGCCTCACTCAGACAGATGCCTGGTGTCAAAGCCATGGCCTCAAGCGCAATGCCAAAAAGTGCATTGTCATCCCCTTTGCTAAAAACTCTGTACCCTTGAGCTATGACATAGGTGGTAGTCTACTTAACACTGAATGTGTGATAAGAGACCTTGGGACATAGGTGGACAGTAGTCTCTCCTTTGATAATCACATCACCACAGTAGGCAGGAAATCCTTCTACATGGCACACATCATCACAAAAGGTTTCTCATCCAGGAAAAAGGAGGTCATTGTTCCCCTCTACTCATCACTCATTAGATCCATTATAGAGTACAATACCTCTTTTGGTAAGCACCTCACAAGACATCTGCAACTGGAAAGGCCACAAAAATACCTCACAAAGAGGATTACCTGTCTCAAACAGATGCCCTACAGAGATCATATAAAAAAATCTCCCGCTTTACTCCGTAGCATATCGTCTACTCAGAGGGGATCTCTGCCTAACATAAAAAGCTATGTCAAACCCAGAGCTGTTGGACATGCTCCACTTAAAGAAATCCCAAGCCCTCCGAGCTACATGCTCTAGGGACCTAAACCTTGTCACCACAATAAAAAGAACATGCTTGAGGGATAGATTCCTGTCCCAGAGACTTCCCATACTGTGGAACAAACTACCTAGCTATATCAAACAGAGCTCCTCATTAGCACTCTTCAAGAAAAATCTTGATGATTGGATGAGAAATAGGAAATTTTCCCTGGGGATCACCTCTGCAGCTATGCTCGACAGGGGCACAGGAAAATAATTTTCTTGGGCGGCAATAGCCAGGGTACCTTTTTGGCTGGGCTTATATAGGCCTTAGGGCCAATATCCTAGTACCTTCCTATAAACCTATGTGCAGCAATCACATAACAAACAGACCACATACATATATGTAACTATAGTGGCTCTTACAATGGCATACATCCTTGACTGGGTCCTAACAACCCCACATTGTACCCTCACACAGGCAGTCTCCCAGACACCTTAAGTGACCACAACATAATATACTTTATATGTAGTAGAACAAGCATATGCAAAACCACTAACTATCCACTAGAAACACAAAGAAATTCTCTCCAGAGGTCCTCAACACTTTACTCTGTAACTGTGACTGGACCCCCCTAAAAACCCTCCCACTTGACCAGGCTGTAGCATATTTCAACAAAACATTTCTACAACACCGAGACACTGCTGCTCCATTGCGCAAAATCAAGGTTAGAACCTCTACAAACCCCTGGCTCAGTAAAGAAACCAAGCAAATCCTCAAGTCTAGAGACACTGCCTGGCTTTACTATAAAAAGAACAAAGAAACACAAAGCCTAACTAAGTACCAAGAACTGCGCAACCGTGCAAAAAAATGCATTAGGCTGGACAAAATATCCTACTACACAACATTATAAAGTAAATACCAACACAACGCACAACAATTTTGGAAAAATGTAAACCAGCTACTACAATCCACCCAAAAGGCTACCACCAAACCAACCACCACTAACACTAAAGTTCCCATCGAAACACAATTCAACTCCCACTTTGTGAACACAATTCTATCCTTAGTATCACAGGACAGTTACTTCCTCACTATTCCCCCCAACACAAATAACACTAATACAAGCTTTACCCTCAAAACAGTTTCCACCACTTCAATCAAAAGCATGCTCTCCAAACTAAAAACCTCATCAACAGCAGCCGACCTACTCCCCAGCTATTTCTTGAAACTCACAGCAGATGCTATTGCTATCCCAGTCTTCACTCTCATAAACAGATCAATTGTTGAAAACTATGTGCCCAAACTCTGGAAAATATCCTATGTTACACCCATACATAAAGGCAGGACCTCCACTGAACTTAATAACTACAGACCCATTGCTTTACTCTCCCCCTGGCCAAAATCCTACAAAAATGCATCCATACCCAGATGCTAAACTATCTCCTAGACAGCAACATTCTGTCACCTACTCAGCATGGTTTCAGACCTGCCCATAGTGCCGCTACCGCCCTCCTCTGCTTCACAGACACATTAAACCATCTCAAAAATGAAGGCCTACAAGTGTCAACTCTTTTTTTCGATATGTTCAAAGCATTTGACACAGTCTCACACCAAATCCTGCTAAACAAACTAAACCAATATCATCTATCAAATTCCACTCTTACCTGGTTCCAAAGCAACTTAACTGACAGGTACCAAGCTGTGAAATGGAAAAATTCTCTCTCTCCTCAGCTACCCATAACTATAGGAGTCCCACAGGGTTGTGTCTTAGGACCACAACTATTCACAGTCTTCACAAATGACCTCTATACCTCCACACAGCATGCATCTATAATTCAGTATGCAGATGACACTACCTTAATCTGTGCTGCAGAAAACATTCCCACCCTCCTGCAAACAACTCAACTAGCATTCTCTGATGAAAGCCCAACTTATCCTCAATCCAAAGAAAACTCAGCTTATGATTATAACCAGTTCTAACAAAAACACTAACAGTCAATTCACTATCTACTCCACTAATGCTACTCCAATTGCTCCAGTTGCACAGGCTAATCTATTGGGAATAATCATAGACTCCCACCTAAAATTTGATAGTCATCTCAACTTAACTATTAAAAAAGTACATGCCAAACTGGGGTCACTTTACCATATCAAACCATTTCTTACCAACAACACAAGATCAGCAATTGCTCGCTCCCAACTTCTATCCACCCTACTCTATGCATCTCCCATTCTGGCTAATCTCTACAAAACTGAACTAAGCAAAATGGAAGCCTGCTATAACAGAATTGCCCGCTTTGCTGCAAATTGCTCATATAGAACTCATCACTGTACTGCTTTGAGACAGCTCCACTGGCTTGAACTGACCAACCTCCTAACCTACAATCAGTTCTGCCTCTGTCATTCTATCTATTACCTCCCCAATAAGTGTCCTGCCCTCAAAAGCCTAGTACAACATCACTCAGCCAAAAGGCCTCTTAGATCATCAAACAAACTACTACTAGAAGTCACCAACAGCTAGAATAGCTTTGGAGATGCACTATATAGTAGTTCAGTGGCTACAAAATGGAACTCTGTCCCTACAAGCATTCAAAACACATCATCCAAAGCCTCCTTTAAAGACCTCATCAGGCAACATCTCAAGGAAAGTTGGCAGTGCCATGATTGCTCCCCAGGCTAGTGAAAGTGGATAACACATACATACAAAATCTAGAGCACTTGATAATAGTTTTCAATCTTACTCACAAACACTGGCTAATCTACAATGTATGTACTGTACCTGTGTACTATGTATGTATTCCACCTATGTTCCAAATTTCAGCTGTACACCACAAATCTATTAATTACCTTTATTTTTAAAATTAATATTTTTTTGTTTGTTCTCTCCACTGTAACTGCTTATGTGCCGCATACCACTGTAAAAACTTGTCTCCTGTAATTTGTGTGTATACTCATCATGTCTAAATAACTAAATGTGTCTGTAATTTTTCTTTGTGGAGCTTTTCTCCCCAGGCCTCTGCTGAAAAAGGGCCTTTTTGGCTCAGTCAGACACCCCCAGTTAACAAATGTAAAATAAAATAAATAAAATGAGCTGCAGGAGTGGACTGCCCTGTGGAATGATCTTGTCCACAGGGTCAATGATGGCCTGCATAACTGCAGTTATGAGCAGGTCCAGCATCATTGCAGTGACCTACTTTGCAATGCTTGTCAGCGTACTGCTGAACTCCAGGGGGATCACCTCGCAACAGGGGGCATCATGCCAACCATCCCCCTGACAAGTGTTGAAGAGTTCCTTGCCAGCCTCGTGGCACCTGCCCGCCTGTACACACAACAACTGGCAGAGAGTATAGTGGAGGTGGGTGCTACCCACACACTGGCAGAGGAGCATGCAGGTAAGGCCACAGGGCACATCAGTAGACCACTTCTGAGTATTCATCCGCATCTGTAAAGGTAGATCATGCATATGTGAAATGACATATATATAGTCAGTCGCTGCATAGTAGTAGTAATAAACAGATGTGCATAAGCTGTAGTATTATGGACTTGTACTCTTGATGTACTATAATGCTGAACTCACTCTGTACCATTGCCACAGCAGTGGCTACTGACATCCCATCTCTCACACACTTATGTAGGTCCCTCTGGTATACCTCCAAGGCAGCAGCCTGTAGCTGGTGAGTATGGTTTTTGATCAGGCTTGCCAATACACTGGTTATGTTATGGCTATGGTCTATTCCATGCACACATTTAACACACCTACCCATAATGCATGCCGTACATGTCCACGTATTGTTGCTGTTAACTGCACTGCATCACAGTGGTAACCATGATGGTGGATCTAAGGGGTATGTCAGACTCCTGCAATATAACTAACATCCTTTCATTGCAAAATGTGTCCACAGAGATGAAAATAATGGTGGGACAAATGGCCTACATTAGGGACATGTGTGAAACATCACCCTTATACAGTGCTAGAACAGTGTATATACAAGTATTGCAATGGCAACTGTTACAGATATACACTACAGCATATCATAATACTGCGGTCCACAACTCTTAAAACCTGCAATGTGGTCCCAACATGAGCAATGAGTGTGTAATATGGAATCGTATGTTAGGGCAGCAAATATGGGGAATACATGCCTTTACAACCACTGGAAGCATATGTGTGCACACACTCCAGATAAAATATAGTGGAAGCAGCTGTTGAGTTACTGACTGCATGCATTTGTCATGGAAATGCACTATCCAGCAGGTATACGTCCCCATTGTCACACCGATTATTGGTCTGCTGTCCAAGACGTTTGGCCAACCAATGTGCACACTTACCTGCAACAGAGGTAGCTGTGGCTTGCACACATCTTACATGACATGATGTGGGCCCCATACCCAACAGCTAGCACTCATGAGCTGGACATGTAGCCATACCTCACCATTGCATATACCATGGCAAACAGTGCAGTCATTTATGTGGCAAAGATGTATGGGACAGGAATGATGTAGGAAATAAACAGATGGCCATCCAAGACAGATGATGTCACATGTAGCAAACTGGTCTTGCAGGTTGCCTAGTAACATGCCACAACACTGAGGGGGTTTCAGGAATGTCTAGCAAGTACTAGCTGTGCAGTACCCATGTCAGCAATTGCCTGGACTCTGCAAACGTGTGGCCTATGGGTTAGGGTAATCAGATGTGACAGTTGTACCACAGGATACGTCAGCCAGGCCTCTCTACAGGTAGTGTATGCATAACAGAAGAGGTCCCCAAAAGTCATGCGTTGCAATGTGTACTGGTGTACCATGACCATGTTGGAAACCTACAGACAGTATCACATAAGATACATGTGCTGCACAACCAACACCTCACCCCACCTCAGGCCCACCATCCCCCTCTGTACTGTGCCAGTGCCAGTGTAAACCTTTATGTTTGCCATTCATTAGCTGGGACTAGGTTGTTACAACTGGTGTTCAGTGTTTGGGACACTGCAAACTGACAAACATGTGTAGGGCATAGTTGTCAAGCATCTGCAAAAAGACTGAAGGTGGGGAGGGGGTGTCATCATGACACACCAGTGCACTGCAGCAGGGATCCACAGGATGCTACAGATGGCTGTATCTGCACACAGTCAGGGTCAGGAACTGTGGCAGATGTAACTCGGACTCCACAGCAATAGTGATGGCAGTGAACTCCAAGGGATGTGCAAATGAGTTGACCTTGCATTCTGCAGAGTTGGGGGACATGTGTAGGGCAGACTGACCATATACTGGTAAATGCAGATGGCCCATGCTAGTATATCCCTGCCAGGAATAATGACTCCTGTAGTACACATAACAGTAGGTGCAAGAAACCATCATGATAATGGCATGCATGCATGTTCACCCACAAAGTGTATGCATCTCAGTCAGCATCAGCACAACTAGCACATTTGTTAGACACTGTATTTGATTGTACAGGACATATGCAGTAATGTGGTCCCATGACATATCAAGGAAGAGGGCATCATATCAATAGGGGTGTGTACACTCCCCATAACCATGGTAAGGTTTGACGTTGTCAGTGTAATAGTATTGTATTGGTCATACATGCACCGCTGATGATGACATCTGTAAATCAGACATCAGGCATTCACAAATGACATCTGTCCACATCATCCCAGGTATGTGTTGGACAAACAAATAGGGGCTGTGAGCATTAGAGCAGACATAACTGACAAAGTAATACACATTCAGTAATGCTGTGTACATCTGTGAGGTATGGTCCACAGTACATGGCAGGGTGCAGAACAGGTGCACAGCAATACTGTGTACATAGGTGCAGTGTTTCCAGGGGAAGGGGCATGCCTACTAACACAGCTCATGCATCACACATATGTATACTGTTGCTAGCATGGATTGACTATAGCTGCACTGCATGCTGTTGAGTACCATATGTTATGCATGTTGACAGATGGGTAATGGGAGGTCTGTGTGTACTATCTTTGTGCAAACTCACCTGTAGTTGTGTATGGGGGGGGGGGTTATTTTGTCTGTAAGTGCAATCTGGTGGAGTTGAGGAGGGATGATGTATGTAGGATGTGTGTGTGTGTGTGTGTGTGTGTGTGTGTGTGTGTGTGTGTGTGTGTGTGTGTGTGTGTGTGTGTGTGTGTGTGTGTGTATGTGTGTGTGTTTGTGTGGATGTCCATGTATGCACATGTGTGATTGTGGGGTTGGTTATACGTCAGTACTACCCTTTGGAATCGTGCAGTATATGGACATGGACTGACATATGAGACAACAGGAATACTTGTCTGATATGTAATCTCAGGACAGCTGATAGTATAATTAGGTCTGTAGCATGGAACATGCATTGGGAGGGAAACTAGACACCAGATGCATTGGGGAATTACTAGACAACACCAGGGAGTGTATCCTTATATTACTATTGTCCACATAACTTGTCTGGGCAACAGATCTTGCATCTACTGAGCAATAGTTACGTATGCCACTCCAGTGCATGACATTATTGAGTGACCATAGTAGCCCCTAACATATGAGGTCCATGCTTATAATATCCAGACATACCCAGGGTGAACACTGGATGACAGCAGTGAGTCCTAGTAAAACCTACTTCAATCAAGTCAAAGAGGTAATGGAGTAACAGGTTATGTTTTGTGATCACTTGTCTAGGCAATTAGAAGAATGATACATTAATGATTGATATTAATGATGTATGTTTCCAAGTGTGATGCAGAATGGGGACCTTACGTGAATAAACTTGGGACAGTCTGTAAACTCAGGGACAGGTAGGTATTATGGTGGCATGTCAGGGTGTGTGTGTGTGTGTGTGTGTGTGTGTGTGTGTGTGTGTGTGTGTGTGTGTGTGTGTGTGTGTGTATGTGTGTGTGTATATGTGTACTGTTAAGCAATGCTGTACAGGTCTAAAAGTGCATTTCTTGTTTTCCCCTCACAGATGGCGAGGTGGGCCAGGGTCCCTCCTGCATGCAATCTGCTGTTGGTGTACATACAGATACTGAAAATGATGATAGGTGTGTTGAGGTACAGGCGGGGTTGTCAGAGGCTGAAACTGCACCATAGTTTGACATCCCCCTGTTATCCACCCCATCCTCGCACACAGTCACAGTGCCTATAGATACCCATCACTAGTGGCCATAGCATAGGGACAGCTGGTGGTTGGTGGCAGTGCACAGGACCACGTGGTATCTATGGCTGCTGTGCCTGGACACAGCAGACATAGCCGGAAGTCCGGCTGGGCACCACATAGGCAGATGTACCAGGGTGCTCATGGGATAGCCACTGGTCATCGTGCCCCTGGCAGAAGTGCCACATCTGGTACCACCAGATGCATATTTCAGGCTGTCATGGGGCTGCAGGCATTTATGGAACTGTACACCAGACAGGGTCTGAGGCTACAGAGGGCTGCTTTTTCATCTGTAGGTGACAACATCCATGATCTTGCAGGTGCCCTCCATGATTATACAGAGGTCAAGGATAGACGCTGGGGTAAGATGGTGGGGCTCATCAACCGTTGATTGTCCATGCAAGAGCATGTGGTGGGAGTGGAGCGACAGCCGCATGGACATAGGCCAGCAACACCAACATATGATGGTCACCGTAGATGTGCAAGGACACCAAGCTGCTCCCGTAGGGGCAGTACCAGCTTCAGCACTGCAGGGGGAGTGCTGTCCAGACCACACTACAGAGCAGGCTATATGCATGTGGCCTGGCCAGTCCCAGGAGGGACCTGGTTCCAGCGGACATATGTCATCATCAGAGGAGAGTAGCATATCAAGGCCTGTACTAGGACATGCCCATGGAACCCCTGGCAGGCACAGTCTGCATGTCCATAGCTGGAGGTAGTGAACTGCACACCCTGCCAGGTATGGTCTGCAGCTGTCCAAGAAACACCTTTATAGGGCAGCCACATGGCAGAACTGTATGCATGCATGCCCACACACTATACAAACACACCTAGGGCAACCCCATACCTACACACACCACATCACCATGCCCATATCAGTAACTTACATCCTTCACTCACACACATGGTATCAAATGTATGGCCCACCATAGGTCTCTGGCAAACCAACAACACACCCTGTGCATATGATGATACCTGTGCCACATCCCTGTCATCCATAACATTGATGCAGAGACAGGTTAATATGGTTCTGATGCACACGGTGACTGTACTACAGTGTACCAATGTACTGCTGTGTAACATGTTATCAGAAGTAATGTTTAATGCTTGCATGTCAGGTAGTGTAGCTGCTCAGCCATGATGCGTTATAGCTGTTATTAACACTGAGTGATTGCAGTCTCCATAATGTTATCCATTTGTGTTGTATGTGCACATGTGTCGGCAGGAGGATGGTCTGCTGTCATATCTCACAAGGAGTATGGCACTGTGGTGACACCATGGCTGTGCCATATCCTGGGTACTGTTGAACAAATGTCACATGTCTGCATAAGAGTTACTGCCTGTGCCACATGGACAGATAACCCCCTGGAACATTTATATTCAGCAACCTGAAGTATATCCCTCCACATACACGCACGGTCTTACTTGTCAACACTGGGACTAGATCCCTACATAGGTATGTAGTGCTACTGATCTTTATGGCATTAATTGCACACACCACACAGCGTTTAGGAAGAGGTGTGTTCCAGGTTACATGTTACATGTTACATGCAGAACATCCTCAGGCATGTATAGTATGGTAATGGGGGATGTAATGTTTGTGTATGGGCAATACATAGTGTGACATACCATCATATACACATTAACAAACAAATAACAGGCAGACACACATCCAAGAGACGTGGGTCTATTAGTGCGTACTAACTTGTCGGTGTTTCCAATGTGTTACAGGTAGGCTGCACACAGCACATGCATTACTGGACTGGATAGTGTTATCAGTTACCTGTATGGTTGATGATGACAGTGGTCATCATACAGTGATACATGGGACATGTACTGGGGGTACCATGGTGTAATGACAGTATACCCAGCACCCACACCACACTGTGGATATTGCATGCACTGGAACCCATGATGACACTCTGACATACCCACCATCAAACATTGACCAGGACTGCAATACAACCTCTTGTCCATCCCAAGAGTGCTACTGCAGGGATATGCATCTAATGCACATGCCACAGGCATAGTAGGTTGACACATTGTCATGCCTCTCCTATGGGCAGCAACATCACTATCCCTAATACTGTGTGGCAATGCATATTGTAATAGAAGTATGTGGCCTTAGAATGTTGTAACCTTCATATATACACACATGCACACATACACACACTTGCCAGAACACAGTGGGTATCCCATTTGTACAACAGTGTTGTGCTGGTACTGCAAGGCTCAGGTAGCCTTTAGGGAGAGGAGCATAACAAGGTACATGTAATGTCCGGTACAGCAGCAGCCACATCTAGCAATGGGTGCTATGGTGGGTGTGAAGAGCCTCAGTATATTCCCAACTACAGGTGTACTAACACACAGACAATAATATCCTCAGTAATGCACATGTACACATTTGTCAGTACTGGGGTGCAACGCTGCAGGTGGTTATATGTGTGTACCTGGCTATTGTCCATGGAGAGACGGGATGTGTAGGGGATGTGTGTACAGTGGTATCATGCCCCCTGTCATGTGCCAGCAGGCAATCTACCGACACCACTGTGGTGACCCTCAGGGTGAGAATGACATGCATCAGCCAATCCTCTGGGTGCCTCCTGCATATGGCCAGTGAGGTGCTCCAGTTGACATATAAGCAACATTTATTAAAAAACATGGTTAGTGTCTGTGTTGGAGACCTGTACCCAAGAAAGTTTTGTTGACTGTGGTAGTGTAGTGGAGGTTCCTGCGGCATGTGGTGCATACAGGGTGTTGTGTCCTATCTGTGCCAGTTATAACAGCTGGGCAGACATGTCTGTGTCAGTGTCAGTCAAGCATAGGTTGCCTGTATGTATCCAAGCTGGATACCTGACATCTGTACATCTGTACAGGGACTGACAGACATCAGCTTGCCAATTAGCTATGCAGTAGGATGAATGTGTTGACAGACGTCTGACACCAATATGTATGCCACTAGTACATGTTGGCAGCCCTCACTGACATGTGCTACACAGACAGCAGTCTACAGTTCATTTCCACATGTCAGATCATTATCTAGTAGGAAATATATAATGTGACACAGCTCACACACCAGGAACATAATAGAGAGGACTCAGAGTCCATCTATGCATGCAGGGGTTTTTGTTGCCAGTACTATGATTAGCAATCTACTCTTGCTTGGGAAAGCACTGTCAACAGTAGTAATATCATGATACACTACATGCCAGTGTGACTGCACATAACCTGAGATACTACCCTTGTATGTAACAGATTTACAGGGATAAGAGTGTTGTACAGGTCATATATACTCACGTCTCCCAGACAAGAGACTCACACCCTTTGTTACTGTACTGACAGCACATAGACACATGTTATATACATGGCATTACATACACCTATTACAGATGTCATTACCCTGCTATGTTATCAGACTGGAATGTGAGCACAGGTTATCAGGGCTGAGCCATGCTTAGCAGGTGTCAGCATTGCTGCAATATAACATCTAAGCACACTGGTAAGTGAAGCCTACATGGTGTAAACGCCCATACATTTAACTGCACCTTAGCACCACTTAGCTTCATGCAAACCTGCGCAAACATGCTTAAAGTTGCTCAAAACTGCCTTAAGCACTCTGTATCCAACAGCCCACGTTCTGCCCAGCAACAAAATAAACAGCCCTTGAACCCAGGACCCTGTACACTATAGTCAAAACAGTTAACCATTACACCAAGACAGCTGTGAAAACAGTTGTTGTTTTGAACAATTGCTGTGACTTCTACAATTGTATAGTACATGCTAGTGATATTACTGTTACTGTTACATCACATATGTTGTTATATCAAAATATACATGTATCAGATACATACGGTGTGATAAATTTGGGAAGGAATACACAACAGTAATGTTTACACATGACAATGATATGGATATATATATACATATACATATGTAGATATATGTCTACATGTACATACACATATATATTCATATATATGAATTTATACACATCTCTATAGTGCATCATATAGGCATTTATAGATTTCTCTGTATATATTCTCTGTATATATATATATATATATATATATATATATATATATATATATATACATATATGTACATCCTATATATGTAAAGATATATCTATTTATGTTGATATATATGTAGAGATCTATAACTATATGTGTATATATACCTATATATATCTGTGTATGTGTAGACATATGTAGGTGTGTGTGTGTGTGTGTGTGTGTGTGTGTGTGTGTGTGTGTGTGTGTGTGTGTGTATATATGTCTGTATATGTATATATATATATATATATATATATATATATATATATATATATATATATATATATATATATATATTTTCATATATGTATGTAGGTATGTATATGTCTATATATCTATATAGATATATGGATAGATATATGGATATATATATATATATATATATATATATATATATATATATATATATATATATATATATATATATATATATATATATATGTGTGTATTATATACATATATGTTTACCATATGTGCAGAACATGGAGTGGAGTCCTACCTCAGCACCTGTAGTTTCACCCTCTTAGTGTAAGGGGATGTCATGTATATATTGCAGGTATATATGTAGACTCTTCCTACTGTAACAGGGGCTGTCTTAACAGACATATTGTGTGTGGGAGGTCATATCTGCTATTGACGTGTATGCCATCAGTTACTGACAGACATTCTAAGGACATCATAGTACAGTACCACTGATAGCATAGTAATGATCCTGTGGACTACAGCAGAGATGTGACCAATATATGTGGACAGTCAGGCACTCTCTGGTCATTCCAGAGGTATACACAGATCCGCTTAGTTCGATACATGTGGACCAAGCCTGACAATGTGGATGTTAACAGCCATGTACATGGGTATATCATGTAAATACTGGATTACATATGCCCACACAGTTTATGCATTCACACACTCCTGTCTATTCGGATGCATAATAACTGGTGGTGCAGAGGTCACATGGCCACATACTACCCAGTAGTTAGTGACATACATCTGTACAGCATCCCGCTGCTTTGTCAGAAATACACAACAGTTATGGTGGCCCAGCAGCAGTACTTCTTGCAAATATCTGGACATAACATCACACTGGGTTAATTACATTAAGCTTCTAGGCATGTAACAAAGCAACGTGCAAACTACAGGCAGACTTCCACAACAATGGCCTACATTTCATATGTGGGAACACACATGTACCTGCAAATATAGCAGGCTGTACAGGCATGTCACAGCACAGAGTAACAGACACCTGTGTGAAAGTGCATACCCACAACCAAAGTGAACACAGCCACACCCACATATGGTACGCAAGCTTAATATTACACTATATGGACTGTCTGATCAACACCATCCTCATATGTGCCACTCACACAGTAAACCTACATATACTGGGCCACTACACAGTGTGGTCTGATGCCTGTCTGTGGTATGGGACATGTGTGTGTTTGGCCATACAAACATGTAAGCCGATAGGGTACCATACACTGGAGCAGCATGTAACATCAGATAGAACAGGACCAAGAACAATGACATATACACAGTCTGTACACAGGCCAAGGTATGTATTCGCAATACACATACTGTTGACAATGACCATAAGTACACAGACCCCCACTACTGTACAGACAACCACAGAATGCCCAGGTTATGTCCTCAGAAAAAAAAACCCTACTATACATAACATGTCTAGCAGTCTGATATATGACTGGCTTGTTATCGGGTATGATGTAAATAAATAATGGTGTACAGAACATATGCACCTCTTAATGCATGACATATGTACAAAGGTTGATAGACTTGTGGCTGGAGCCACAAACACTGGGCCAATATTGGCATGTTGCTGTGATACCCTCATACATTTACTGTTGTAACATGGTTTGTTGTGACATATGTCCTAAGAGGGATATGAAGTCAGTAACTCTCATGTCTGTCACCATGTACTGACTGCAATCCTCAGACTATGCTTCAGCAGTTCTAAGATAGGTGATCTGTGAGAAACACAAATAACATAAGACTCCAAAAACTGGCCAGTCTACAGATAACCCTACAGGTGGGAGCTTCTTCAAACACATAACACTGTCATGAAAGGTATTAAATCATGTAGACCAGCCATATCCGCACAAACTCTGTTAAACCAACATTGCTCCAAATACAGAAGAGCAACACTTACATTCTGTAGTCATGTCTGGAACATCCCCCTCCTGTTTGTTGGCCTGTCGTCACAGTGTATGCTGTTAGAGGTATATCTCACTACCATCTGTGATGCTGTTTGCAAAACACCGACATGAGCTCCTGCTCACATTGAATGATAAGGGCCAACACCCACATGATGTTCCTAGTTATAGGAGTGTGTTTCCGTGCAATTGGCTATGGGAATGTTATCACAGCTGTTCCACATGCAATCAGCTAGTGGGGGACTGCATTACATGCAGAGGCCATCAGCTCATCATGAGCATCACTTACAAAACAAAAGCTGCTGCCTAATCAAAGCAGGTGTACTTTTCCACATCCACAAGAGACGGAGTGAGAGAGACAAACAGAGACAAACTAAGATAGGGAGGGGGTGGGAGAGTAAAACCTAAGCATGTTTGTGTCACACACTTACCAGTACAGGGTTTCAAACCTCTGTCTGACTTTGTATTGTTATCACATGTCTATACAGTCATTGCATGCGCCACAAAGCTTGCATGTTGGGGAGTTGTCCAAAGGTATATTTGGTGGTGAGTGACATCTGCAACAATGATAAAGGAGGGATAAGGTAGGTGTAGTACATGTGCCTGTCTACATGAACAGGTGTCACGTTTGACACAGTCACACTCTCTCAGGGACTCACACACATTATCACAGTTGGCAGGGTCAGGTTTAGACTTCCTAACTAGCTAGTTTTCCACAATACAGTAATATGCAGGTATCACATGCACCACAGGGGTTATCAGGAAGGTATATGGGCAAAGGGTATGTCAAGGTGTCAGACATCAGACAGCATGCTTCAGTAGGCTAATGGGAGGTGTAGTGAGTGTGAATGGCATCCAAATCATTATACTCTACACACACACACACACACACACACACACACACACACACACACACACACACACACACAGATTGCCAGTACTAACATATATAGGTGTATTGCTTCACAGGTGTGTAGTGATTGACTGTGCCAGAAGGCTGTACGAGGATAGGTAAAGGGTATACCTTGGCATCAGGCCACATGAAAATGGTTTGCAGTGCGGTTCAGGGGTGTAATATCTGGATTGGCAAACACAGGTGGGTATTGTATTCACCATCCAGTCATCTGGGTTAGTATTGTGGGTGGCCAGTGCTGTGCAATGCTTGCCATGTATGTGTTTTATAGTCCATGACATGGACGGTGTCTGGGATGTGCATATGTCCCACATGCTTGTTCTGTGACATGTAGAAGTGTACCTGGGGTGTCTGGGCCATGCTGTGTAGACAGACTGTTATCATCAGATGTGCCATTCCTGGCCTCATATGGTGAAAACTGGCAATGGACACCAGGTTGACCCTGCACCTATATTGACAGCATGATACAGGTATTCCCTAGTGTCTGTGGCATCTGTCCATACAGGACATGTGTATAAGGCATGTATGTCTTTTGTGGGTTACATTTGCTGGCACTACAGTTGTTGCAGGCACCCAGTGGGGAACATAGTGAAGGAGCACTGTATGCAATTATGTGCCTATTGTAGGGATGGGTCAGGGTGCCATGTCATCTGTAGTCTGCTAAAATCACACCTTGGTTACTATCTGTAGGCAATATGCAGGGAACTACCAACATAGTGGTTGTTGCCTAGTCGAGTGTGTTTGTGTTTGAGACATGAATTGAGAGAGTTATCTGGGTAATACAAGGGTTGCCTAAATTGTTTGCCAGGCCTTGATGTCACATGTAGGGGTATGGATTGTCTACTCCAGCCTCGCTGCTGTTTGACATCTGTTATCCTTGTAAGGTGGACATTGTGACTTATAATAGGCCCATCATAAAAGAAATTTGCAAAACCCATGCCACAATGAGTCCAGTTGTTACACACTCACAGCCACCTCAACACAGGATACGAATGACAAACACATGCGCGCACACACACACACACACACACACACACACACACACACACACACACACACACACACACACACACACACACAAAAAAATCTCATAGTTGTCATGTCTGGGATTAGAATTCTTATCTAACTAGTACATCACACTACAGCATTATGCAGTTATAGCATGCACCACAGTGACTGGGTCCCTCTTTCCCTAAAGGTGTATTTCAAAGTGAATGACATCAGCAGGCTTGCCAAAGAAGGGCAATGGAGAGTGTAGTGACTGTGAATGGCCTCAAAAGCATTGCTCCCTGCACAGACAAACAAGCACACACACTCGCCATCTCTGGGAATAGAACTCCTACCTAGAAAGTTTATCACACTACAGCATTACACAGTTATAGGACACACCATGGAGATTACTGGGCTGGTCTTTCCCCAAAGGTGTATTTCAAAGTGAATGACATCAGCAAGCTTGCCAAAGCAGGCTAATGGAGGTTGTAGTGACTATGAATGGCTTCAAACGCATTGCTCCCTACACAGACAAACATCCACACTTGCCATGTCTGGGAATAGAACTCCTACCTAACAAGTTTATCACACTACAGCATTACACAGTTATAGGACACACCATGGAGATTACTGGGCTGCTCTTTCCCTAAAGGTGTATTTCAAAGTGAATGACATCAGCAGCCCTGCCAAAGTAGGGCATTTGAAATTGTAGTGAGTGTGATTGGCCTAAAAAGCGTTGATCCCTACAAAGACACCATGTCTGGGATTAGAACTCCTATATAACTAATACATCACACTATAGCATTACACAGTTACAGGATGCGCCACAGAGATTAGTGAGCTTCTATTTCCCCAAAGGTGCATTTCAAGGTGGAGACATCAGTAGGCTTGCCATAGTAGGGCAATGGAGAGTGCAGTGTGTTTTCATAGGCCATAACCCATTTATCTAGAGGCAGACACACAACACTCAGGCACACACAGGTTTATATTCCACTGGTACATGTAAACAACTGCTAGATGACTACTGACTTGTACAGTCATGTTACACAGTTAGCACAGGCACCACAGATACTATAGTGCTGAAGGATACCAGAGGTAAATGTCTATGGTGATTGACATTTGCACAGCATGTGGTTTTAGTCAACTGGATGTGTGCTGGGTGGGACAGGCCTCATAATGGGAGGCTCTTTGTCACTGTCATTCTCTTCCACACATCTATGTGTGTCTAATTTTAGCCTATTATAGTGTGTTGTTCTTGGATATATGTGAGTATTCCTATCCAATGTGTGTGAAAAGCATGACTGGTGTGTACTGAGAAGTGTATGCACTAACATCTGTGGCTGTCAGATATGTATGGTCCACTGTTGTTGCCAGACTTGGGCTTCATTTAAGTGTGTGAGCATGCCCAATATGACCTTTCAGTATTTTGCTGTCTGACATGGTTTTCATTTCTCTAAGTGTGGGATCATGCCCAGTGTGACCTTCCATTCCAGGTAGACTGTACTCCAGTGCAGACTTTCGTGTTCTACACCCACAGCTAGCAAGCTGTTTCTGCAGGATATCGGTAGGAAGGTTGACAATATGGGGTCAAAATGTGCAAAGGATAGTGGATTACTGTAGGTAATTGTGTTTGTGCTGCTTCTGCTACATGGTCCTGGTGTTGGCTGAGATATTCAGACATATGTACTGTTTTATCACTGTGATGTTTTATATCATCAAGAACTGTCAGGTATACATATTTGCTTGCAGTGATGTCCTGGGGAATACAGGGTGAATGCAGCTGTGTCCAGTATTGTGGTCAGTAGCCTACATATTCTTACACAATCATGCCATTCTGGAGGGGAAGCTGCAGACACTTGCTGCTGGGTATGTGTAAATGGTTCAGCACCTTGGTACAGTGGTAGCAGAGGATCTCATGCTTGTACATGTTACACAGTTAGCACAAGCACCACGTAACAGTATGGCCATATCCTGCTGTGGCCATACCTCACAGCTGTACAGATTCACATAGGTTACTCAGAGGCAGGGGTCATAATTCTGGACATTACCCCTTCACATTGTGGTTTACGAGCAGGTTTTCAGCCACTCATTCTTGTGTTTGCAGCCAGGGATAGTATGTGAACACGGTTGAGTTTCGGACTTCACACACTCCATGCTGCCCAAAATCCCAAACCCCCCTATTATTCTATCCTCTTCCATACATTATGCAAACATTATCTGATATGTTCCCTATAGTTATCACCTCATCCCAGCAGTAATTTGGTGTTGGTCCACAGTTCATGCAGTAGGACATGGTGGACATGTTACTGTTATTTGTCCATATGGCCTTGTATTTGGGTTCTATGGACTGTATTATGTGGTTATTTGGGAGTCCATGACATAACATACATTGGCAGTATGGGTGAAACACAGGCCTTTGGCAGAGGACTGTAGGCCATTTGGTTTGTGATGCAGGCCAGCTGTAGCAGGCTGTTGCAGTCTGTTACTCCTACAGTCCCAGACTGCAATACACTATATTCCCCTGGGGTGACAGGGTAGGTGTGCAAGGTATTCATGCCAATACTTTC
The DNA here is from genome assembly GCF_019279795.1 of Protopterus annectens. Taxonomy (NCBI): domain Eukaryota; kingdom Metazoa; phylum Chordata; order Ceratodontiformes; family Protopteridae; genus Protopterus; species Protopterus annectens. The sequence goes on from NC_056746.1 coordinate 1,323,113,039, forward strand.
TGTCATTATTGATCCAGTGGTGTGGATGCTGATAGGGTGCTGCTTACAGCTAGGGACACAACTGCATAGGACACCTGTTCTGCATGCTGCATTCTTTTGCTATTACCATACAGAGGTGTGGGTCATATTGTAACCATTCCCAACAGCAGGGATAAGACCGGAGAGGTATCTGTGGGTGGTGATGGGGTGAGCTGGGTGCATGTGTGCTATGTCCACTACTTGCATCTGACTCACATATATGCATGGGGCATTCCAATTATGCGGGCTTGTGCAGGGACATCAGCTGTTTCTCAATACTTCATTCCTATGACCTTTGTGGTCTGCCGATGTTTAGCCAGATGACATCGGTATTCCCTACTACAAGCCCAAATAATGTGCTGCAAAGGTGTAGATACAATTCCAAGGGTGTTTCCATTTGACAGTTACATATTATACACTGTCTGTCTGGGATAGTTCCCCGTGTGTACTGCTTATATGTCTGGGCCGACATTCATGCCATGTCCATCTTTCTGATGGTGACACATATTACTTACAAACATTTACTATGGCTTACTGCTGGAATGTGTTTTGCTGGGAAGCATTGTGTCTGGCACTACAGTTGTGAGAACTTGGCCCTGTCATTGGCAGTACTGGGCAATGGCCACCAGGACAAACCTCACCATGCATACATACTGACCACTCTCACACAATGTATGACACAAACCAACCTAACACACACAGGCTTGCGTATTGTACACATGCTACAATCTATCCTGCTACCTTGGTCAGCTCAGGTAATCTGTGCTCCACTGTTATTATACCTAAACATACATGTTACTACATTTCTACATACGATTGGCTGGGGTGGGGCACACCTGATTGTTACTACATTTCTACATAGGATTGGGGGGGCACACCTGACTGTTACTACATTTCTACATAGGATGGGGGGGCACAACTGACTGTTGCTACATTTCTACATGGGATTGGGGGGCACACCTGACTGTTACTATATTTCTAGATAGGATTGGGGGGACACACGTGACTATTACTACATTTCTACATAGGATTGGGGGAGCACACTTGACTGTTACTACAGTTCTGCATGGTATTGGGGGGCACACCTGTCTGTTACTACATTTCTACATAGGATTGGGGGGCACACCTGACCCTTGTACACATTTGCTATGACTGTACTGGTATTTCAGGTACTCCAGTTCATTCTGTATTCTAACCTATCATGCTGACTAGAGGCATATCAGTGTACTACTGGTCTTAGGTCTGATTGACCTACATTTCAGTTTCTGACTTCTTAACCTTCAGAACTAACATCCTACTGCCTGACCCGTTTGTAGTTTGTCTGTGTATGTCTGAGGAGGATGTTCTCCATAGCCATCAATCAGAGGCCTTAGCATAGCCTTTATTTGTGTTTGTCTATGCCTGTCCTGCTGACTGAGACTGTTGTTGGGTATGTGAGCCTCCCTGACTGGCATGTGTGTGTCCTATGGACACACATGTGACCCAGCACATTTCATGCAATGTATTTTGTCACCTTGTCTAGTACTGGATACTGTGGTGACACCAGTATTTGTTACAGATCTCATGCTGCTACTATAGGTGTCTACTATCTGCTGGCATCCTATTCAGCCACCTGATTTCCTTGCATGCTCACATCCATACCATAGATACAAATAACAACACATACTACTCCATTTGGCAATTGGTAGGAAGAGTGACTTACCTTGTGGCTGTGTCAGTATTGAGTATGGTGCTGGAGGGTTGACACTGTTGGATGCACATAGTACACTCCCTATACATGGTTAAGCACAGGTAGTGTCATGTTTGGCATCCCTTTTACTGTATGTGTGAGTCAGAGAGAGGTGTCATTTCCTGGGTCCCAACCATGTCAGTGTATGTGCTATGAGTAGCCTATTTGCCTAGTCCTGGGCATACTGGGTTTGCCTTCTTCTGCTTACTGAGGCAGGCTCAGGTTGTTCCTCCTCTGAGTCACTCTGTGCCTGTGCCGGCTTTGGCAATGTCGTGGGCTGTGTGGCCCTGCCCCATGCTGTTCCTGCTGAAGCTGTTTCCGCAGGATCATATTGTGTAGCATGGCACATACGATGACAATTTGTATCATGTAGCTGGTGAGTACTGCAAGGCTCCACTGGATGTGTCCAGACACCGGAACCGTGACTTGAGCATCCCAAATACATGCTCTATTATGATTCTGGTTTGTGCGTGTGACTCATTATGGAGTTCTTGATCGGGGTGTGTGTGCATTTCTGATGGGTATCATCAGCCATGGCTCCAGTGCTTAACAAGCATCCCCCACTAGATGACCATAAGGGATGTCCTCATTGGCAAATCTCTGGTACAGCTGCGTCAGATACCAGATGTGGGAGTTGTGATAGCTTCCAGGGCAGCCAGCACACACATTCATTATAATGCTCTGGGCATTGCACATGACCTGGCAGTTGATGGAGGGGACGCCCTTGTGGTTGATGTAGACCCTACCTCGCTCACCAGGTGTTGCTTTGATGCATATGTGTGTGCAGTCTATAGCACCCACTTCCTCAGGGTATTTTGCTGTTTGGTGGAAGAGACGCATATTGCTGTCCAACGCCTCACGGGTGTTGTGGAAATATATGTGCGCACCAGCATGTGCTGACATGGCATCCAGGAACTGGTGGAGTACCCTGGATGCTGTTGCCTGTGAGATCTCCATGATATCCCCAATTGGTCTTTGGAAGGTACCTGTAGCTAGTATTCTTAGGCCTACACATACCTTGATATCCACTGGGATGGGTTCCCCTCTGTTGTTTCTGTATGTGAGGTGTGGCCAGCACAGCTCAACAATTTGCTATAGGAGGTCCCTATTCACCCAATAGTGCTCCACTATTTCCAGCTCATGTAGCCCCCTGGCAGGTTACCCTGGGTCTGTACACTCTTCTCATTTTCCTCACTGTAGGTTGTTCGACAGCATTCTCATCCTCACCACCTTCAGCCTCTTCCACATGTTGCTTTATGAGAGCAAAAGCAGCCCCTATCATTTTGTTGCTTTTGTTTGGTAAAATTTCCCTGCTTGTAAACACCGGTGGTGTAGAGTATGTGGGAAAAAATAGAGGGAAAGGTGTGTGCATAGTTTATAGTGGTGTGCTGGGCTGGGCTAATCTGCTGCCTGTGTAATTGGCTGATTTTGATACATTTCACCTACCAGCTATGCTAGTTCTCCTTGATTACCTTCCTACTGCTGTTTTCCCTTCCCATTGCCTTCCTGTTTAAGCACACATGCACACCACACAAATACAGTGCTCAGATGTGCACAGAGCTGCTATTTCCTGGTTTACTTTTTTTTTTCTTTAAAACCTGGTGTGCGGGTGTGCACACCCGCTTAGCAATGTAAAGAGTGCTAAGCAGCCACAGACACACTTCCTTGCTTAGTTCTGCTAAGCTCAGGGCAAACCCAAGCCACAGGGCTCCAATAGGCTTTCAGTATGCCTGACACACCCCTTTATGATGTCAGCTAGATCTCAGGCATTCACCATGCTCTTTCTGCAGTGACACGGTTGGTTGCAGGATAGCCATGAGGGAGAATCTGAGATTTACTATCATTCCACTCATTTGCATAGGATTGCCTGATAATTCATAGTTATAAGTCTTTCAGCATAATATACACCCTTTATTTGGAGCTGTCATGGCTCCATTTAGTAATTTGCAGAAATGTACTCGGTTACTAGCCGAGTACATTTCTGCAGACTACACTAGTCCTGCATGGCCGGCTGCCAGCTTCCTGGATCGCAAATTCACCTCATTTGCATGGTTTTCAACTGCAAATTGGGTAATTTGCATACAGGAGCTGTGTCCGTGCCGAAATAGTGCAGGAGTGCTCGTGCACATCCCTGGAGCTTAATCCTGGATCGCACTCCGGCCATATTGCCTCCATCAGTTCCTGCACTATTCCTAAATGCCGTGCAGAGTTTGCTGAGTCCGAGGGATTGACTTCTGGGATAAATTGTTCTTTTATAAGCTGGATTGACGTTTTCAAATATGCATTTAGGTCCATGATATCACTATAAGAGCAAATAATTCATTTTTCATCTTATTTTTAATAAAGGACTACTCCAAGGCCACATTCTATGTTAATATTACATAAACAATATTACCCCAAGGATGCCCCCTGCTTGTTACTGACCAGTTGATCAGCAGTCAAAATGAGGCCATTGAAATGTCAATGACTTCTTATCATGAGGTTAAAAGGGCTAGAAGGTGACTGTTGCATTTTTCTCACTTTCTTCTTTTCTCCACATATATGTACACTGTTTTTATATATATATATTGTTTGGAACTCTGGTGGCTTTTACCATGCAAAAAATAATATTGGCTGTTACTCTCCAAAGGTTTTACATGAGCTTGTTCAATTATATGTGATTATTATTTGTAGACCTATCAGCTTCCTATGAGCTGTTAAACATGGGTGCACATATTCGTAGTATTGATAGCTAATTGTCACCATTGAATGTTGTGTCAGTACTTTTATATCTGGATTTGCACAAATTGTTAAGTGCCTGCTGTACAGTATGAGATTTTGTACTAGCAAATACCTTTGTCCCAGTTCCCTTCAATAAACACAACACACCTGAATGACGTTTAATGACATTTATTAAACTTTCATAAACATAACTTTGTTAACTAATATTTATTAAAACTAAAAACATATTATAGTTTATTTTAATCACAGGTTAAACATCCATGTAATGTTAGTCAGGACAGTGTGACCTCACTTATCCTGACCCAGTAAGCAGCGTCCATACTGCCACTCGCTTACTTATGAAGCAGCATCCCACCATTCACTTCATTTACTATTTATTGAATTACACATCCAACCAAATAAGCAGCCTCCATACCTCGGCTCACTTAATTTATTTATCAAGCAGCCTCCAGCTGCTCATTTTCCTTTCCTAACAAGGGAGGGGGGTGGCATAATGGTTAAGGTGTTCACCTTATAGACACAAGGTGCAGGGTTCAAGTCTCACATAGGGGAATTGACTAGGCTTAAAAAATGGTCCACAGGGGTAGTTAGCCTAGTACTAATCTATGAATCTATGAATCTATGAATCTATGAATCTATGAAACCTCATTGAAATGAACACCCAAACCCAGAGAGCTGTACGTATAATAGCAATCCCTCATCACGACAACTACCAGATATAAATAAAACATTTAACAACATCACAGCATTTCCTAACCAACAAACTAAACCACCCTCCAAATAAACTCAATACGTCCATAGAAAAAACACACACGAATTGTAGCCCAATAAACCACCATTACAAATTCCAGCCCTCACCATAAAGACTATCTAGTCAATAGCGACGAATGTCTGTCAATCTTTGCACTGTCAAACCTACCCTAAGTCTTAAAACCAATGAACCACTAATCAGGATTAAGTTCCTCTACCCTCTTCACCAATGTCACTATACTACTCTGATCTCACTTCTCCTTGACCAACTGAATAGCGTTACCATGTTCCCCAAGCCATAGAAAATAAATCTTTACCACCAAACTCTTTCCCACAAACAAGTGCACAACAAATTTAACCACTGTGACAATCCCAGCCCTATGCCTTCCTTATAACAGGATGCCCCAAAGTCCTGCAACCCAAATTTAACCACTCTAGTAATGCCCTTTCCCCAAACCTACCTACCCAACAAACCACAAACCAACCCCCCCATATTATGCCCTACACTCTAACACTCCCCGTCACATTTATAAGCAAATGCAAATCCCCGTGAACTACCCTAACCATCTGCTAAAAAGCCATCCTTCTGAAATTCACCGAAAGGCACCACAATTTTACAGCAGTACACCAACTTATGACCTAAATAAACTGTCTGACATGCCACTCTGGTAGGCCCCAAGAAGCTGAACAGCTGCCTTAATCTGCTGCCTCTTTAGCTTTTCCCTGATACTTACTTCCCATGTGTTAACTTTGCATATGGTAAGGAATTAAAACATGGTCTACATGTGCAAGAAATCCCAAAACAATGCCTTACTTAAGCCTTCTAATTTCTGCTTAGCCTTCGAGGCACACATATCCCCAAACCACTCGCAAACATAGAATGCTCCCATCTAACCCAACAGCAATACATCTACTGTACCACCTCCTATCTCCCAATGTACAAGTCAAATAGCACACACAGTGTTCACTGTAAAGCCCATAGCCTGGTATGCAACATTAGGAGAACCTGCTTAAAGGACAGATTTGTACCTCATAATGTACCATTCCTTTGGAACAAACTACACTTCATGTCAAACAAAAAACCTCAATAGCCCTCTTCAACACAATTCAAACAATTGGATGGTGGCCGTAAATCACCCCAACGGTTCCACCTATGTCCCTCTCTGACAAAGGCAGCAGGTGCTGCACATGGAAATAAGGATAGAACTTGGCTAGGTTACTTTGGCTAGCATGTAAAGGCCCTAGAGCCATTAGTCTAGCAACTCCCTTTGGTCCTATGATTGTTGTGACTCCACCCCACCTGTGGGAGTTCCAGACCCATAATCCCCAACCCTTGTTTACCTTGCCCCGTACTTCCTCCTCACTCACCCACACACTACCCCAAACCACACCAAGTCCAACATTTTTGAAAGATCACCTAGTAAAATAAGATTACCTGCAACCTTGTTATGCACAACTCCAGCAACTGAAACATGTACCCCATCAGAATCAATTACCTTTGACATCCACTTCCTTCAGGCCAATGACCGTTGCTCACTTTGCGCTCCCCCACCATCATCTTTTGGACCCACTTCCTTCAGAAATGGCAAGCACTGCCCTAAAATAAAATTAAAATAGAAGGTGAAACATTTTGCATCTATGCTAGATTGAGAAATGTATCTGATGAAAGATAAAACACAAGGAGATATAGTTACCAGCAACTCTTACTTGCGCAAAAAGCATAACGGACAGGCAAGAGGTTTGCTCACCTCCCTGGTATTTCTTATTATATTTGCAACACAACATGACTAGAGTCATCTGGAAGGTATGCTGATTAACCAACTGGTTACTACTTAACATGGCAGTGTTTGTAACGGATTGCAGACAGGAACTTACTGAAGACCTTTACAGGAGGCACACCATTACAGAGATGGAGAAGACAAACTTTCTCCTCTGCGGTCACTTCACTGTGTTGACCACATTTGTGCCCTTCTGCAACATGTACACAAACAAGGTTTGAATGTCAGCAGTAATGATATTTATTTTTAGAGCAGTATTTATAGTCTGGGATTCACATTTATGAATGGGTTACTTGGAGAAATGTTTCATTTTAGTGCTTCTGCATACCTGGATATATTAATGAAGGGGTTGCATGTGTGAATGTTTCAGTTTAGTGTTTGTGCATACTAGGGCATGTTACCTCCCCCACTCATAGTAAGAAATGTTCCTGAAGGGGTGCTGGGGAAATAATTCATTTTTGTGTCAGGGAAGTAACTTTGCTTTAAAACATTTCCCATTTGCATTCATTATTTTTTGGGCCTTTGCATTAGTGTAACTGGCCTCCATGCATCTCACCTTGCTACACTAAGCATCAGGAATACCACTATTGCACCGCACTTCTCCAAGTGACTATGAATACCAGTCTTAAAGTCTTATTTTGTCAAAAATCACTTTTAGAAAGATAAGACTACTATGTTACTACAAACTAATAAGCTATGCAAAAATGTAGCAACAGAAATCTGACCCAGCGTTCTGTTTCACTTCTTTGCACAAAACACTGAAAGCTATTAAATCAAATGCATTTCCTACCTAATGAAGCAATGAAATGCACTAACAGACTACCCGGTGATTAAGCCAGATCTCAAAATCACTATTCAATATGCTAATACACATCACAAAAAGTGTTAGTGATTGGCAATATTGGCAAATAAGCTATATGTCTGTGTGGCTGTAACTGAATCGGTCTTTACCACACCATCAGGTGACAAGCATCTATACTAGAGCCTGTTAATTGTACCTTGCATAATTTTTTGCCTTTCATTATGACAGGGCTTCAGTGATAATAATATAGTTTACTGTGCTAAATATCAATATGTTTCTCTTGATGGTCTATAATATAGTCAGTGTTCTCAGATGCTTCAGCATCTCCTCTTACGTCAGTTCAGACTTTTTTATTTTTTTTGGTTAAAATATTAGTTGCCTGTTTCTTCATTTTGCATCACTAGCAGATCAAATTATTTCTATATTCCTATATTAAGTAATCAAGTTGCACCACAGATGTCATCAACGAGGAGACCCATAGATCCCACAGAACAATTTATTCTTAAGAAGTCTCCTTCTCAAGCAAACACAACTGCCTGCATCTTCCACCATTTTTATGCCATTTATGCCTTGCTAATGTTTTTCTTATACTGTTGCCTCTCTAAAGGTGTTCAACAAACCTGACGAGAACCCCAACACTCAACCACCAGCTGAGCATAGAACACCTTGAGGCACCAAACACACAACCCATACACCAAGCCCACAGCACCTCCAACTATTTGCAGTAGCAAGGATTTACAAGGGAATGAAGTCTGAAACTTGAATGGCTGCCATTTTCTGCTTTCTAGCCTTAAAGGATTGGTCAAATATTTTCAGCAACCACAATTTGACCTGAACCAGGCTAGCCCTCTGAAACCTGCCGTGTCATGAATATTGCTATTTTAATTCCATAATACAGCTGCTGTTTAAAACCAGTAGTCCAGTTTAAATGAATGCCCCCTTTACAGGGATGCACATGACCTGCTGAGTGCGGGTGCTCCATATCCCGCAAAAAGACCCAGTGGTAGCTGTAAGCCACCAATTATTACTCATAAAATCTTAGAAAGTTGCCAGAATTACAAGTTTCATGGCAATAAGCATTTCCTAAAGGATATGAAATCTGAAACAGAAATGCCTGTCAAGGGAAGTCCCCCTACTGGTTAAGGCCACACCCCCCTCATGCTTCGTGAGTAGCCATTACTTGTGAGCCCCGACATCAACTGAAAAGCAGACACATTATGCTCTCAACCTCTCTCGTATCTCAAATTTAAGCCATTTGTGACACCACTCCTCCAATGCTCCCACTGATTATCCCAAAAACACAAATGTTACGAGGAACAGACCAAGTGTGAGAAAAATTTTATTTTTATTTATTATTTATTTATTTTATTTATTTTACATTTGTTAACCGGGCTAGTCTGGCTGGATACATGTCCATTTTCAGCAGAGGCCCGAGGAGAAAAGCTCCACTATCAGACTAAGACAATACAGTTGAGAGGTTACTAAATAATCAAACTATACAAATAAAAAGTAATAAAATAGGCAATATCAAATGCATGTACATTTTTCTGTACTAATCTGAGTCGATGACAATCAAAATTCAGATGGGTACTGTGTAGAAAAGTTTTAGTAGTATCATAAGACGATAATTATAAGTTAAAAAATATCACTAGTAGCTGGTATGACAACAAATAGGTTCTACTTCAACAAATAGGTATTATCTGAAAGTAGGAAAAAGGTAGATAAAAAGTAAAAATATGTAGGTAAGTAGTGTAACAGATAATGTGAAGTAAGAGTATAGGAATAAGGCAGAAATGAGGTAAAAGAGTGTTGACAGAGATGCAATTTCTCAAGGTACAGATGTTAGGATGATAGTAAGGCTAAGGATCTTAACATACTGCAGGAACTGAACAACTGACTGATAGAGAAACAGCCAAAAGCCTCGCCTCTGCAAAACTGTAACAAGCTTGACCCAACTGAATGAGGAACAGACCCAACATCACTTTCCAACTTTAGTCCTCAATGATTTTGCCACAAATCTGTCAGAGAACCATATTTCCATTAAAAAAAAGACCAAACAAAGACCAAACATTAGGCGAAATCTGGACATACTAAGAAAATCTGTACAACCGAGGGACACGACCCACCACCCTCCGATTCCCACCCGCATGACCTACCAACCACATCTCATAACCCTTCAGTGCAAGAAACCTGACCAAAAACCTGACACAGGGAACAAATGGCCGAACTAGACTTTCCCATAAATTAGTAAGCCACCAACTAACCATAGCTGATATATACTTCTGAAGACTGATACTCCAATGCATATGCAACCAGAGAACCAGCCTTGGTACTATTAAAACACTGGGGAGGCAAAGGCCCAGCAACAGGGACAGAGTCTCATCATTGTGCCTGAACCAGAAAATGGCCAGAACAACAGAAACCACACTGCACACCACCTCCCCCCAAACCACATCACCACGAGTGCCTGTGACCTCAATCCTCATGCAAGACAACCACGGGTTCCCAAAGGAGCCCAAACACATGAAGCAAAATCTCGACTCTCCAAAAACTGTGGACAGGAGAGAGGTACTAGCACCTACTGCCCCTGCCACAGAATATGTCCCTTAGCCATTAATCTGTGAGATCCACAGCCATCACTCACCTCAATGACAAATGGCACTAAAGCCCAATGCAAGGACAATTAACAAAATGCTCACACAAATGAGCAAGCAGCTGGAATAACTGGCTTTCCAGCAGCATGAATTCCATAAAGGATCTGTGGTCTGAAACTTGAACATCTGCTAATATACCCGCAGCCACAAGACCCTCCACTCATCCACTAGAAAACCATAACTTTATGCAGTTAGACCCAAATATGTAGCATACCTCCAAAAAGATTGCATATCTTTATCCACGACACTCACCCCGAATGATTCATCAGAGGATTAACCCCTTAAGCATTCCCAACTCTTTACTGTGAAAATCTTAAATGTTGAAAAGCACGTTACCCACTGTAGAGCACATGTGCAGGGGGCACTTGTTACCCAAAGAATTCACAGACTGCAAAAATGTTGTGGAATCCTACCACCACTAACAATTACTTTGTCAAGAAAGAGAGCCAGAAAATAAGGATTGGACTGCATACCAGATGGATAAAGACATACCATGCCCCTACCATTCAGCTACCCGATGACCTCTTCAGAACATGTAAGTCAGTTATTCCTTAGCCACCCCACTAATCTTTACTGCTTATCACTTTCTTTGTTGCCCCCCTTTTTTACAAATATGTATATATTATCATTATTAATATTAATGTATTTTTAATACAAAAATTCTCCCAGAATAAGACTACCAAATTACTCCCCTGCACCGCCCAAAGTACAAAGCGCCTCCCCGCTTTAATCCTCAACAAGCAACTAGCAGAGCAAGAATTAAACTATATATATATATATATATATATATACATTATATATATATATATAAAACAAAAAAAAAAAAACTTTGACAATGAACCATACCCACTTCTTCCATTCACATACTTATTAATCCCGGGCCTATCTGATCCTGACAGGTTGTCTTGGATGTAAACCTGCAAGTTTACACCAAAATGCGATTCCCTACCCAGCTACACTTGTATAAACCTCTTAAGCCTCTCCCTACCTTTACCTTATTTCCTACAGCTCATCCCTCCTTCCCATTTAACCCTTCCACCCCCCTTTCCACTTAACACCCACTAATATATCTATCTAATCCTCTTCTAAAGATGTCCCTGGACAAACTGGTTTGTTACCAAACCTTATTTCCTTCATGTCTTAAGATAAAGATACATTGCCTCCCCAAAGCAATAACATAAATGTAATAGATAGATTCCCTTGTAAAGGCATGCAAACAGCAACTAGACAGTTGTGGATTGAAGTAACCTGGGTAGTTCCGGCAGAAGTAGGAGCAATTGGAAACATGCGACAAAAATAATTAAAACAAGAATTCCCAATGATAAATATGCAAGTAATGCAAGCAGTTCTGGTTATATTATGGGTGATAACGCAATCATTTCTTGCCAAACTCACAGAATGAATCAATAGGGATTTTATAAACTTTATTAAATATCACTTTGCTTAGAAATGAGAACTAAAAACAATAAAATGAGAAAAGACGTTCAACAACTTATAGCTTATTTGAAAGCTGGAACTTATTTCTTTGTCAACTGCAGGGTGGGACCAAAGAAGTAAATAAGAAATTGCAAATTACATAAATACATATTAAGGAATTGCCATATCAGCTGGTTTGCAGACATAACAATGTAAGGTAATAAGTGTGGAAAATATGTGACTCAGGGAGGTAAGTCTCTAATTAAAAAAAAAAAAAAGAAAGAAGAAAAATGGTTTTACAATATAACTTGCATTTCTGATTCTAACAGTGGCAGAATACAAAGCCTTGGTAGGATTACAGTTTAATGTAGAAGTTTCTTCTGCAACTTCTTGATTTCAAAGAACAGCCACAAGCTTATTGTTGACCCTCTCATTCATTCCTGAAGCTGCAGTGCTACGCAGCAATGAAATTCTTTCATCAGACTTTGGCTTTCTGCTCCTTAAATGGCATTTTGTTGCATGAAAACAACAGCTTGTTTCTTTTCTGGACAGTATAGTAAGACAGTGGGGTCAAAGTCAACTTCTATAAGCAAAACATCAGGTCTGAATGGTGAGCTAAGTTGAAGAAAGGCCTACATGTGAAAGTTTTCCCTTCTGGTAAGGTGCAGTGGCCACAGATTCAGGTATAGAAAATGGAGGCAGGTATGGGGCAAGATCCTCTGCATGGAAGATGTAAGAAAAATACTTCTTTTGAAATTTTGCAAATGGCATTCGAGATGGTAGTGTTTCATCAGATAGAGCATTTTCATTTATTACATAGTACATGGCTCTTAGCCCTGCAAATATCAAACATATATATTTTTAAATAAAATGTATATAAAATGCAGCACTGAAATTTATATATATTTTTTCAGCTATAATGGACAGAGTGAAGTGATTAACTTTTAAATTACATATATATTATTTTGAACCAACATAGCTTATTTTATGGAAATAAATAGAATACAAATGACCCTGAACAGTTGCAAATATTTGTTACTGCTGCTTTGATGTTCTTTATTACTAATGACTTTAAGGGGATTTTCTATGAGTAGAGAACTATCACCTTCTTTTTATTTCAGCCATGGCTTGAGTGCTAACTCACTGGGCCCGATTTCGAAATATTTTCTCTCAGTGTAAATGACCACTATGAGAGCATATGTTTTGAAATATGGCCCCTGGTGTAAGCCTGATTATAGATACGCCTTACACTGAAGTAAGTCACTTACACTGAGAGCGAGTCATTCAGAATTAGGGCAGACTTGCACTGAGTCACTTTTTTGCTATCTGTCCCAGTGTTTTAATTGCAAATGTTGCATTTGCATGGAACCAGAGATATCTGACACCATGTGACACTGAGGAGGCCACATGAACTGAGACATTGATAGCCCTTCAAACAGGAGGCATAGAACTGATGTTTCACCATGATGCCCTACAAACAGCTGTTCCCATTATTTGTCATTCTGGTTATCATGAGACTATAGTCTTGACCTTGGTTGTAAGTGTGAGATATGGATACTTTGTTTTGTGTCATGTTTTTTATTCATTTATTTCGCTGTCTATTGATTTGTGCAAGAAGGAGGCAGTTTCTGTTTACATTCTATATGATTTCTTAAGAAAACTAATTGAGAGTAAAAAGAAGTTATATAATTAACATTGTTCCTGCAGTTGTTAACTTGGAGGAATAATTATACAGAAGAATATATTCTAAATATAACTTAAAATTATACATACATTCTGACTTCTTACTTTGAACATGTTTATCGCAATGCAACCAGTCACTATTTTTTCCTTGTTTTCGTCCTGTGCTTAATTACTGTGCTATGCTAGCAAGCAATATAATTCTAACCTTTGGTTGCTAAGAAACTGCCTTTGTTGGGATTTTTGCATTGTTTATTTGTATGCATTCCCTGCTTATAATATTTTAGTTATTTTCATGGCCTGCACAGATGATTTCTATGCTCTGTTGCTCTTTTCCATTATAATAGTCTTCTGTGTTTTGATAAACATAAACACATTCTGGTATCTGGAAGTTACTGAATTATTGCTGAACACTTCCTCCTCTTCAATGAGTTGTCTCATTGCTGAATGTTTTGTTTCACATTCTATTCAAGGACTACAGTATATATTAAATAATGTGACATTCTATTCTTTATATATACATCAGCAGGGCAAAATCGATAAATGCCTATGTCTTTGATGTACAAGTAAATTAGTAAAATGAAAAAGTTGAATAATCATCTTTAGTTATGTGTTTACTGAATGATCATATTATAAATGACCAAAGCAACCAGGATCTGAAATCCAATGCCTACTTCTGTATTTTACTGATTGCAGTAACTCTATAAACTATGGCAGAGTAACAGCATGTTGAATGCAGGTGTTGTTATACCAAATATTTCATAGTATGAAGAAAACTACACATGCAACATCACAGCTTGCAGACAACAGGTCACTAAATGGTAATATTAGAATGCCAGTACCAGATACTTTTGCGCATTCTGCCTCAATATAAACATTTTAGCCAAGATATTGTGGCATACAGATAAGCAGAGTCTTTCTGACTACTGTTCTACTGACTGAAATATGCATCAGACTTAACCAACAGACTGCATCTATCTGAGCTAACTATAATTCCTTTAGGATTGCAAAATAGCTACACTGGAAAACAAAAATAAAGCACAGATTTTTTTTTTTTTTTTTTTTTTACTGAGCACTTTTGTCATAAGCCGAAATGTATTCAATAAAAGATTTTCCAGTGTTTTCTCTTTTAAAGCTTAGTTGTTTGCTCACACAATCTATATTTGTTATGTTAACCTTTTTTTTCTAGTACTGCTTCATGTATTCAAGAATTCTATCTCTATTTTGTATGTTAAAAACAATAAACTTGTTTTAAAAAAAAAATAATTCTATCTCTATGTATAATCCCAAATGCATCTTTAGGAAGACTGTTGTATGAAAATTAATCATTAATTGTGCAAATATACTTCATCCACTTTAATTTAAGAAATTCCTTCTCTGTCTCCTAACAGTTTCTTCCTGATGTTGCATATTTTTTGAAAATAATAAAATGCTTCAGTACTGTACTAAATGGACTGAGGTACTTTATTGTGCAACCAAGTCAGATGGAGAAACTTTATTTGTTAAATATGTTTATTGCTTTTAAAACAGCTGAAAGAAAATCACAATTAATTTCAATTTTTGCAAAGGAGCATACAATGTAAATTTATTTTTTAAAACTTAAGATACCAACATCATGAACACTGTTAACAAATGAATATGAAATGGCAACAGTTCTAAAAAAGGCTCCTGCTACAGTATGCAAACACAAATATCACAAACTGATTTACAGGTGAACCCACTAGAGCTAATAAAACATACATTATTCATTTACTGAAGAAGAGTTACCATTATCAGTCATATGTGCAGACGTGACATATCAGGTACTTCTTAGATCTTGGGAATACATATGTTGCCATTATATCAGAAGTAGAAAAGCACTACTGCATTACAGCAGCTGCTCTATCATGGTTTAACATAGCACTTAACACCTGGAAAACCAGAAAATGGTGGGTTGTATTAATGGACCAGGTAGTTGGGTTCTTATCCTAGTACTGATACTGTTGAGCAACATTAAGTTCCATTCTTGTGTCTATATATCATTTGATTGAAAAACCTATTTGTCGAATAACTATGTGTTGACCCCAAATTGTTGAAACTTCTCTTCATTGAACATCCACTTCATCAAACTTTTTCACATGGAACAGCAATGATTGGCCAACATTGGGAATTTGCCCTTTTCCTCAATGTAGTGTGATCTCAGAGTTGATATATTTAGTTGGAGGGGTGAGGGTTGAGGCTCCCAGTTGTATGGGTTTTACATTATTAGAGTTTAGTGATGGGTGCTAGGTTGGACGGCCATTTCCTTTCCCTGTGAAAAAGTCCGATGAAGTGGCCATTCAGCAAAGAGTTATTTCAAATATTTGGGATCAATGAATAGTTATTTCACAAATAGGCTTTTTGGTGAATTGATATAGACCCCCATTCTTTGATTGTGTCATTAAAATGAGGCCCAGTCTGCATGAATTGGTGATGACATAGGTGGATGTTAAAGATACAATGGTACTTAAAAAATTTTAAAACAAATCCAGAAAATTTCTCTTATACTCTGATTAAATTTTACTCCATCTGCATAACTAGACTTTGGATCTTCCTTTGGAGCAGGCCTCACACCTGGTCAGACTAAACCATGCAAAAACAATAAATGCACTAATACAGAAGAAATAATTTAACCAGGTTAATATGGCATATATATGGGCTCCTCTAACTTGATCAGTGTCTGTCAGTCCAAAAACTGATTGAAGGCACCAAAAGAGTCATTATAGTAGGGGTTTCTCAGCCACAAACAACATTGTTTTAAGTTTCATGGTCTGAATTAGTACATCAGAGCATACATGTTAGTGTGCTGATATTTTGTATTAAGATACATTTTTGAAAGTCTAATTGTTGCTCTGAATAGATAGAACGATAGATAGATAGATAGATAGATAGATAGATAGATAGATAGATAGACATTAGTTCAAGAGTGTGGGGGGATTTTTCCCTCGTAAGTGGATGTTAGAAAAATCTACATGCTGCCTAGAAAAATATATTTACAATGTGTGCTGCTTAGGAAGATGTGTATTTAATCATTCAAACACATATAAGTTGTATGATCAAATATATAGAGAAATGTGTGCTTTAGTTAGGAATAAATGTACTTAATGCATTTAATTCTGTCTTACTAGAATAACAGTAAAAATGAACCTGCATATTATTGCTTGAAGCACAAGCTGCAGTGTAATCAGAAATTTGACCTTGGCAGCTTGCAGATGCAGTCTGGCTCATGTCTTTCAAGTAAAGATTATTTTGTAAAGTTAGAAAATAATAGATCTGTTCGCATGTATGTCCTCTTTCTTGCCTCCACCAGGGAAGTAGCCTTGTGCGCACTATCTCTGATAGTGCAGCTGGGGACAAGAGAAACAAAAGGAGGCTTTAAGGAAGACTTACATCTATTGTATTTGAACTAATCAGAGAACCTTGAATTGGCTACATCCTCAGGAGGTCATCGTGACTGACCAGCTGTCTGCAAGGCTGCAACATTCTCATGGGAAAAGGACTTTTGAAAACACGAACTAAGCAGTTTTTATGAATAACTATGATGTAAAGACCCTGTCACTAGCCACACCAGTGAGGTGGGCAAAACTGATAATGAAATGTATATAACCAATGTGTCTTGGTCAATAAAGCAGTCAAAATTCTATACAAACTTTGTGTATGGTTTTTTGCCTCCTAATGTACATTAGCTTAGAGATGCTCTAGCTTTCCTGCATTATTGTTTGTTATTGATTGACATTGTGTTTGAATAACTCAATGATTTTTACAGTCTGACTCTAACAAATTTATTTAACATCTTGGTCCTAATCGTGCCGGAATTCCTTGGTAAGCTACAGGTCAGAATATATAGGTGGTATTGAAGTCTGCACAGAAGAAGGAAAGACCTCCGACTGAATTGTCGTGCCTAAAGAGGCTGTCCACTTATCTGATCTGTGGAAAAGCGGAAAACTGGGTCCTAAAAGCCTATCAAACATAAGCAGGAGGCTCGGGTAAGCAGAATTCCTCTCTTTGTTTTGTTTTAGATCAGGGACCAGGTTACACTGTGCTATTGCTAAGGTTTGTGATAGCAGGGAGAGAGGTAGTCAAGTATTGTATCTTGAGTCATAGATCAGGAAATAAAGCAAAACAAAGTAAACAGTCATTCTAGACACTACTGTGAATACGGGAATAGAGATACCACGTGGTACAAAGAAAGGGTTACGTAACAGTTCTGTTGTTGTTTTTCTCTCTCTCTCTCTCTCTCTCTCTCTCTCTCTCTCTCTTTTTCTTTCAGAGACATGGGAAACGAATGCACTAAAGGGTCACGTGACCCGCCCTAAGAAGATGCAAAATATATGCAATTACAGAGAGCAGATAATGTGAGATATTTTGCAAAATGTGTTAACAACTATAAATTTGATAGTAAACTAGATAAACTTTCACTAGTTAAACTCCTTAAACAAGTTTTAATCTGATGCAGGGCGTCAGGCAAAAGAAAACAGAAGCTTAAAAATTCTGAAACATTTTAGACAACAGAGTAAAAGGTCTAACAGACAGAATCTCTGAAAAATGAAAACTTAGAGCAGACTGGACTTGCATTAATTAATGCATACAGCAGGAAATGAGACAGTAGATGGATATTATGCTAGATTATTAAAATGCTTAAAATAACAATTAAAAAAAATATATATATATATACATTTTAAAAGGTTGCATTGCCTCTGTTAGTAGTTTTATTACAAGGCATATGATAAATCACTGAACAAGCAGGCTGCAAGCCTTACTTGAGTATGCTAGACGTACTGAAAGACACTTTAATAGTAAAAGAAAAAAGGCACAAGTCTTCACTGTTGAAGACGGAGCTGAAGTATTTGTATTACAGTCAGGTAAAAAGGGCATCTAGCTAGGGACTATAAACAAAATAAGAAAGCAATAACAGAAGATAAAGGAGATGTGGACTGACTATATAATAGTGATAATAACCAAAAATCATCAGGAAAGGTTAATAAACAAAAAGAAAATGTGAATGTAGTAGAGGGAATAGAGGAAGTACAAACAGATGTAAAGGATAAAATGAAAATAAAATTTTAGATTTAGCATTGTTGAGCCTGGAGCTCTACCTAGCAAATACAAAACCAGAAGTAACACTTCTGGTGGAGGAAAAGGTCAAATTCCTGTGTGACTCAGGAGCGTCACGGACTTTGATACACCCCTCCAAGTTACCAAAACATTCTAAATCACCTAATTATATATTAGTAAAAGCAGCAAATAGACAGCTATACAGGGAACCACTTTCCCATAATATAGCAATAACTGACCCTGTTTCAGGTATGACTCAGAAAAGTAAAATTGTAGTTTCTGCAAAAATATCCAGTAAACTTACTGGGAAAAGACCTTGTGCAGATATTTGGCATAGCAGTAGTTCCTACCATGCAGGGTATGGAAGCACAAAGACGAATGAATGCTCTTGTGGTGTGATCAGAGGGTGAAGCCTATTATTGGTACAGCCAGGACCTAGTTATGATTGGTCCAGGGCAGTAACCAAAGAACTGATAAACGTAGCCATCAGTAAGGTACCCTCCCTTGACACTGATCAGCAGCACTGGTTACATTGTACTCCATACTACTGTAGCACACCAGGACCTAATAAAAAATATAAGTAAAAATCCTGCTGACAAATTAATATTACAAACTTTATGCTGGGATACTGAGGGAAACAGTGTAGTAAGCTGTTCATTACCTCAGGAGTTCATGAGATTGTATAAGTCCAATAGACTGCCACATGTCAGCTTGACAAAAACAAAAGTTTTAAATGGGCAGACTTAGAAAAAAAGGTAACAAAATGGGAAAACAGACTGATTTAAAAATGTCAGGACAAGGGATATGAAAACAAAACTGAATTGGTTGACACAGACACATACAGCTGTACACTTGCAATCTAGTAAGGACAGCTGATTAGCATTTTATTAAAAGAAAAGAAAAGGCCTTGTGTAAAATTCCAACAACTCTGTGGTCAACAGGCAAGTCAAATGTAGGGCTTATTCAAGCAGCAGGACCAGTTACAATTACCCCAAAGTCAGCTTTAGACCACAGAAAAAACAATACATTTTGGGAAAGAATGCAAAAGTAGAAATTAAGCCTATAATAAGCAGCATTACTCAAAAAGGAGTACTGGTAGAATCTCCTGATTCACCATGTGATACACCCCTATTTCCTGTTAAGAAAAAGCAAACGGGAATGGCAGATGGTACAAGATTTATAAGCTGTGAATAATGCAGTAATACAAGAGCACCTACGGTGCCAGACCCACATACCTTATTAAATGATTTGAAGCCGCAACAGAAATATTTCACTGTGGTAGATATTAGCAATGCATTTTCTCAATACCTATCCACCCTGACAGCCAGCATTGATTTGCATTTACATTTCAGGGCAAAAGGTATACGTACACCCGACTACCACAGGGATATAGTGAAAGTCCAACGATATTCGCACAAGAGATGGCTAGCAACCTGGCAGGGTTTTCCACCAGGGGCAGCCAAGTACTACTTTATGTAAATGACATCTTGCTAGCAGCACCCAGCAGCAGTGCAGGGTGAATACAGTAGCATTGTTAAAATTTTTAGTAATACAAGGACACAAAGTAAACAAGAGTAAGTTACAAACTTTGGGAAAAAACACAGGTTAGATACCTGGAATATGTGATATTCAGTAAAGGTAAAATACTAAATAGTGGGAAAAGAAAAGGAAAAAAAAAAAAACAGCAATTTTGCAAGCACCCAAACCAACAACTAAAAAGAAATAATGTCTTTCCTAGGTACAACTAATTTTGTTGGAACTGGGTACCAAATTATTTTACAATGAAAACAAAAGCAGAAATGGCTTTCTGCAGGTTGAAGCAGTTAATAGCTTCTTCATTAGTTTTAAGACTTCCAAGTTATCACAAACGTTTTTTTAGACCATAGATTGTAAGCAATGGTACATGACATCAGTATTAAAGCAGCAACATGGGGATAAGCAATGCCCCATAGCTTACTATTCATTACAGTTAGACCCAGTGGTGCAATCTTTGCCTCACTGTGTACAAGCAGTAGTTGCAGCAGCAATGGCAGTACAGGCTTCAGCCTCAATGGTGTTATTCCACCCTCTCACATTGAGAATGCCTCATGCAGTTGCAATAATTCTGCCACAAGAAAAGTTGCATACCTTTCTCCTGCTAGACATCTTTCATGTATGACCATACTGCTGAGTCAACCTCATATAAACAGTTAGCTTTACCTAGACAAGATCTTACAGATATGCCCTTGGACAATGCTGAGGTGACATATTACGTGAATGGCTCATGCAGAAGGGGTCCTACAGGAAAAATCTGGTGGGTATGCAGTAGTTACAGACACTAAAAATTTAGAAGCACAAACTTTGCCACACAACTTGTATGCTCAAGCAGCAGAACTGGTAATCTTGACAGAAGCATGTATTTTAGTAAAAGGCAAAAAGTAAACATATATACTGATAATCAGTATACTTTTTCTACAGTGCATGTGTTTGCACAATAATAAAGAAAATAGAGGGATGATTACATCCAGTGAAAAACCTATTAATCATGCGCAATTTATTTTGGAGCTATTAGAATCTATTCAGTTGCCTACTAAAGTAGCTATTTGTAAATGTGTAGCTCATACAAAACAACAGGATAAGATTTCAGGTAATGCACGAGCTGATGCAGCTGCAAAGCAAGCAGCCTCAGACTCAGGAACTTTATTTTTTTTAATGAAAAATTACAGCCCTTTGAGATTTTACATTTAGACATGTTAAAAACAATGCAAATGCTTACTACAACAGCAAAAAAAAAAAAAACAAAACTGGGTAAAACAAGGTGCAATTTAATATTACCGTCTAATTTATTTAAAAATGCAGCTTTGTTGAGCCATGGGCAGAGCCATGTCTCAACAGGGGGGATGGTACAGTTAGTAAATAAAATATTCCAAACATATGGATACATAAATTATACAATAAAATTTTGTGCAGCTTGTCATACTTGTAACAAAGCACCATGCACAAGGAGCATTTAAAAACAAGCAAGGGAGTTTCCTACACCACCATATCCATTCCATACTATTTGTATGGACTTCATAGAGTTGAATAAATGTGAAGGAAAAATACTGTTTAGTGATCATAGATATGTTTTCAAAATGGGTAGAAGCTTTTCCTTAAGGAATCACTGTGCTTACCACCCACAGTCAGCAGGACTGGTGGAGAGGTACAATGGGATTTTAAAAAACAAGTTAAGAAAGTTGATGAGTAAGACTCAGAAGAATTGGATTTGCTGTTTACCTCTAGCATTGCTGAGCATGAAAAACAGTAACAAATGTAAAGGGTTTGATCCCCTTTAAAGTAGTATTTGGAAAGGCATATTATGTGCCTCAGTAAAAAGCTCTCATGCCTGCAGGGCTGGAGGCTGACAGTTCACTAGCTAATTAAATAAAGAAACTGTTATAAATAAGACTGCTTTGCAGTTGAACTCTTTTTCAGATAAAACAAGAAACAAAACCAGAAGCCGTGCTGACCCCGGGGTCCTGGATTTGGCTGAAAGTCATAAAGAGAAAGAACTGGGCGAGTCCAAGGTGGGAAGGTCCGTACCAGGCACTGTTGGCAACACCCACTGCAGTAAAAATTGCTGAGAGATCATCTTGGGTTCATTTAACCCATTGCAAACCTGTTAAGAAATTTAGTTTGGACATACCACAGGAACAGAATGGCCAGAGGCAGAATAAATAAAAATGTGAAACAACCCCAGAGACACTGGTTCACTGGCCTACTGATCATACACTTAATAACTATGTTTGTAGTAACCTTTTTGTTGTTATGGTTTTTCTTGCATATAACTACAGAAGTGAAATTAATAAAACGTGATGAAGGACTGGCTACAGACTGGCACCCAAACTTTAACACATACCTGGCTATGAAACGAGTTTATGTAGAGACTATGAACGTTTCAAATTGCTGGGTCTGTACTGCAATACCCACAGCATATGGAGGACTTTAATGTCTGCTGTCCCTTGGGAATAAATGAAACTTGGGAAAACCTGTTATTTGACACAGGCACTGTGAGATCACAGGACAAAATTGCTTTATTTTTACCTGTTCACACAAAAAGAAATTGTATGAGAGTAATACCCTCCAGGTGGGCTGGAGTAATGGTAATATAACAATGTCTTATAAATGTTACATTAAAGTCAAAAGTGGGGGTACTGTTTGTAATACAAACCATGATTCATATCTGAGTTCAATGAAAACTACATTAAATGCAGTATGTGACAATCTAGTCTTAACTAAGCAATTGTCTATTAGGAATAGGAAAATGTTTCATGCAGGGATAACACGTATCAGTACCAAAGTAATGATTTTATTTGTGGGAAAAAGGCATATAAATGGTTACCTGAGAATTGGTCCGGCAGTTGTTTTGGGTTATCTGGTTTCAGCAATAAGACATACTGCAGAATTACCTTTGGGTAAAATATGAAACGTAAGGAAACAGCTCGAGAATCTGAAGGTCCAGTGAAAAAAACCCTGTGAATCCAGTTGGTAAAATCGAAGCTGGTTAAAAAGGCCATAATTCAGTGAAAGACAAAAGTAAATTGACTCATATGAACCTGGGCAACAGTGTTATATCCAGGGCAGGAATGCCACCAGCCTATGGAGCAGTCAAATCGATCTGGGAGCTGAGAAAGCTGTCAAAAGTCATGAACAATGCAACTTTTTCCACCCTAGAATTGGTGACTAATGAACTGAATGCAATAAAAACTGTTGTGCTACAAAATCGAATGGCTCTTTACTTCACCCTAGCGGCAAGAGGTGGTACACGAAGAAGAATGCTGTACATTCCAGACAACCAACATGAAATCAATGACCACCTAGAGGTAATTCAGCAAGTATCAGCAATGACTAAACCAGGCCCAAACCCACTGACGGACTTTTTCCAGAATCTGTTTGGGGGAGGGTGGGGTTCCATCCTATTAAACATTTAATTGCTATTTGTGTGGGTATACTCCTAATAGGAACATGTGTTTACTGTGAAATTCCTGCATGAAAAGATTAATAAAATTTTGTTGATATATCTGCTACTGAAACTTTTACCAAAGTGTTGAAATTAAAGATTAATTTCAAATGATGCTTTTTCTGAAATATAAAACCAATGACTTACTTAGCTGAAAGCCCTTGAAAGGAAAGGCTGAGGAATGAAATAATATTGTTTATGTTTTAAACAGAATAAAATGCATTAAAAGGAGGGAGAATGTTAGAAAAATCTACATGCTGCCTAGAAAAATATATTTACAATGTGTGCTGCTTAGGAAGATGTGTATTTAATCATTCAAACACATATAAGTTGTATGATCAAATATATAGAGAAATGTGTGCTTTAGTTAGGAATAAATGTACTTAATGCATTTAATTCTGTCTTACTAGAATAACAGTAAAAATGAACCTGCATATTATTGCTTGAAGCACAAGCTGCAGTGTAATCAGAAATTTGACCTTGGCAGCTTGCAGATGCAGTCTGGCTCATGTCTTTCAAGTAAAGATTATTTTGTAAAGTTAGAAAATAATAGATCTGTTCGCATGTATGTCCTCTTTCTTGCCTCCACCAGGAAGTTTGCGCACTATCTCTGATAGTGCAGCTGTACAAGAAAAACAAAAGGAGGCTTTAAGGAAGACTTACATCTATTGTATTTGAACTAATCAGAGAACCTTGAATTGGCTACATCCTCAGGAGGTCATCGTGACTGACCAGCTGTCTGCAAGGCTGCAACATTCTCATGGGAAAAGGACTTTTGAAAACACGAACTAAGCAGTTTTTATGAATAACTATGATGTAAAGACCCTGTCACTAGCCACACCAGTGAGGTGGGCAAAACTGATAATGAAATGTATATAACCAATGTGTCTTGGTCAATAAAGCAGTCAAAATTCTATACAAACTTTGTGTATGGTTTTTTGCCTCCTAATGTACATTAGCTTAGAGATGCTCTAGCTTTCCTGCATTATTGTTTGTTATTGATTGACATTGTGTTTGAATAACTCAATGATTTTTACAGTCTGACTCTAACAAATTTATTTAACAGTGGATGCATTGGTTTATCTCCTACAAAAATATATCTGTGTTTTGACAGCTTGAGAATATCACTGTTGACCTCAGAAAAGGCTTTAGATGTTTTGTATGTGAAAAATCCTATGCCAATTAAATGAGATGTGATTATTCATATTAGACACCACCTAGAGGCCTAGACACAATTTAAAATAATGTTTTGCCATCATTTCTTCCAAGTAACCTGAAGAAAGATGTGCATACAGTCCACAGGAGAATTAGATCCAGAGGAATGAAACAGGTGCACTATGCAACTTGTACACATTTTTAAGGCAAATGAAAATCTATTGATCATATAACCTGGATGATCCATAGATTCCACGATCTTAAGAATGACCGTGTTAACCCACAGATTTGCTAAAGTTTCCTTCAGATGGTCTTTGAAGGTTATCTAAATAGATGCGATATAAATCATATCAACTTAAGTCTTTCCTTTGTATGTCTAGAAAAGTGGAATGCTACCTGTTTCCATTTCCTCTTACACTTGCTTCACTGATTTTAAATTCTCACATTTTCGTTTATCTTCTGACCATAGCCCAATCAAATACCTAACTGAAAAGCAACATATATTATTATAAGGACACTGTGAAATGATGTGATAAGAGTTGCAAACTTTACAATGCCAGCATCTGCACTGTTCAAGTGATAACCATAGGGAAAAACATGATGCTAAATAATTAAATAATTGTGGTGATATGCAATTTCATAGTTTTATACATTCTGATCTCATTTCAGAGGAATGCCCATAAAAAGACACACTTGACTACTACTTTCATATATTTTTTTTTTATCCTTGTTTTTTGGACTCCTCTTTAATAAGAAGAATTCATAGTCTGCCCACAGTTATAAGTGGAATGATGCAAGTTAACTTAGGTAACGTTAAGCCAAATGCTAGATGATACAAAGGAAGACAGAAATGTTCAATGTGTCCTCTGTTTTGAAAAAATTAAGTGATACCTTGTTTAATAAGGAATATTTTTACTACATGCAGTGAAAGTAGTCTCACTAGTAAGCTATAAATAGCAGGTGTCTCTTATAGGATTGATATATGATTCACATACCAATACACATTATTGCTAAATCAAATACATTCAAGGGGATGCATTCGACTCTTGCAAGTATCACTTTGTTCTTCCTGCTCATGATTGATACATGCAGGATATCAAGATGGAGTCACAGTGTGTAGCATATACATTTCGGTGTTATGATAGTTAAGTCTTTGTTGCTTGGATATAATCTTGTCTTGTTAAATGTATGGCTTCTTATTAAAATATACTATTCCTAGCTTCTTGGTAGAGCTCCATTATATGTTCTAGATCAGCAGAAGAAGAGATACAAAGAATGTGGCAGTAAATCTGTCTAGGTGTAGAAATTTGCTTCTTTTTATATCTTGAGCAGTTATGTCCCTGGGAGACAGAAGCTCTATAACAGTTTTAGGCATTATTCAGATATTTAGAAGAAGATTTTGTACTTGGGGATAACTGTTACCATTCGTGGTGACAGCAATAGAGAATAAATAATGAATAGTAACATTTTGAAAAAACAGAATACAATGCTTCAATCGATCTCCTTTTTGTCAATGGTTATCTGACAATCTTCTTTGTTAAGGATGAATATTTAAATTTTTTATCAGTTTTTTTTATAAGGTATAAACAAACCAAAACAAATTACCTGAAACTCAGCCAACAAGCATACATTGAAAGTGAAAATAAAAAAAAAAAACAAAGCACTTATTAGAACAAAAAACTTGAAATGTTGTGCTTTCCTTCAGTACAATATCCGTGGACTTCATCAAAACTTTTTGTAAGATAGCTTGCTTTGCTGTGCATAACATTTTGCCCCTTTTAAATAGTGAGCATCCAAGCATTTTAAACTTCTCATGAACACAGAAGTTTGCTTAGTGAAGGTGTATATTGAGGTATCACTGTGAAGCCATTGTCATCTTTTTATGTTTTTTAATTACCGTAACTACACTTGCTGTGCCTTTCTTTTTTTTATTTCCATAGATGCAATAAACCACTAAGGACTACTTTCTGGGTACACTGTATAATGGAGACAGTACATTTTCAGATTTCAATTTATATTGGTAAAATAGGGTTTTGTTTTTCAACTTTGCCACTGTTTCTACTAATTATGGATACCAGTGAGAAAGGCAGTGGCAGATAACTTCAAAACATATGAGGAATAATTTACATTGAATGTCCTCATAGCTTTAATGAATTAGATTAAAATAAGTGGTCTTGCCTACTTCAGGGGAGTACAAGAGAAAGGATAAAGTTATATTGATTGATCAACATGTCCATTTATCCTCTGATCAGCAACTTTCTATTGCCCGATGAAATGCCAACTTAGCAGGTTTGGGGGGTTTTATTCCCACAACTCTATCAAGTCTAGACTGTAATGTAATACCCAAACATAGAGATGATTAATGGTAGGCAGGACTGATGCTTAGCTTGGTGTAAAGACCAGAAAATTCTGTGGTAAAATTGCAGTTCATCAATAGAAATTGACAAGTCCCTATGACATAGCAGGAGCATCAAAATGACAATCTCTTGTCTCAGTCCTAAATCCACTATTGCATTTGCAGTTTATGGGCTAATATTCTTACCAATATTCTCTGGTCAATCTCTGTGTGGAGTTTGCATGTTCTGTCGTGCTCTGTGGAGTTACTCACATATCCTACCAAAAAAAAAAAAAAAAAAAAAAACGTGCTTAATGTTTTTACTCAAACACATCCAAAAATTGAAAAAAAATCATGGGCAGCAGCAAAGACTGTAGGTAGTTGTGCATACCAACTGTTTTACACATCAGATGTGGTGTACAGTGTTCTCCAGATAGGAGAAGATGGATAACAGAATGTGCACAGTGTCAGGGCTAGCCAGTTGATGGTGTAAAAATGTCTCTATATCAGTTGGTCAGAACAACTATCACCAAAAATGTGCATTGGTATTTGCCATTGATATATGGGTTACATCAGGGTCCCATTCTAATTCTGGGAGTAGTCTGTGTGCATCTACTGGTAAGTATGTACCCGACATAAAAGCCCATCAGACCATGCTCAATAAGCTATTTGCTAACAAGTGCCCAGTATCCAAATGTGGGGTACCTGGGATAACTCTGTTGAGGGGAAAGCTGGATGTAAAACCAATTAAACTGCCAAACATGAACTAATGATTGGTGCACTCTGTGTAGATTCACTGACAGGATGCCACCTAGAAGTGGATGGCATACATGAACTAATGATTGGTGCACTCTATGTAGGTTCACAGACAGGATGCCACCTAGAAGTGGATGGCATACATGAACTAATGATTGCTGCACTCTGTGTAGGTTCACTGACAGGATGCCACCTAGAAGTGGATGGCATACATGAACTAATGATTGCTGCACTCTGTGTAGGTTCACTGACAGGATGCCACCTAGAAGTGGATGGCATACACGAACTAATGATTGGTGCACTCTGTGTAGGTTCACTGCCAGGATGCTACCTAGAAGTGGATGGCATACACGAACTAATGATTGGTGCACTCTGTGTAGGTTCACTGACAGGATTCCACCTATAAGTGGATGGCATACATATACTAATGATTGGTGCACTATGTGTAGGTTCACTGACAGGATGCCACCTAGAAGTGGATGGCATACATGAACTAATGATTGCTGCACTCTGTGTAGGTTCACTGACAGGATGCCACCTAGAAGTGGATGGCATACATGAACTAATGATTGCTGCACTCTGTGTAGGTTCACTGACAGGATGCCACCTAGAAGTGGAGGGCATACACGAACTAATGATTGGTGCACTCTGTGTAGGTTCACTGCCAGGATACTACCTAGAAGTGGATGGCATACACGAACTAATGATTGCTGCACTCTGTGTAGGTTCACTGACAGGATTCCACCTAGAAGTGGATGGTATACATATACTAATGATTGGTGCACTATGTGTAGGTTCACTGACAGGATGCCACCTAGAAGTGGATGGCATACATGAACTAATGATTGCTGCACTCTGTGTAGGTTCACTGACAGGATGCCACCTAGACGTGGATGGCACACACGAACTAATGATTGCTGCACTCTGTGTAGGTTCACTGACAGGATGCTACCTAGAAGTGGATGGCATACACGAACTAATGATTGGTGCACTCTGTGTAGGTTCACTGCCAGGATACTACCTAGAAGTGGATGGCATACACGAACTAATGATCGGTGCACTCTGTGTAGGTTCACTGACAGGATGCCACCTAGAAGTGGATGGCATACATGAACTAATGATTGGTGCACTATGTGTAGGTTCACTGACAGGGTGCCACCTAGAAGTGGATGGCACACATGAACTAATGATTGGTTCACTCTGTGTAGGTGGTGCACTCTGTGTAGGTTCACTGACAGGATGCCACCTAGAAGTGGATGGCATACATGAACTAATGATTGGTGCACTCTGTGTAGGTTCACTGACAGGATGCCACCTAGACGTGGATGGCATACACAAACTAATGATTGCTGCACTCTGTGTAGGTTCACTGACAGGATGCCACCTAGACGTGGATGGCATACACGAACTAATGATTGCTGCACTCTGTGTAGGTTCACTGACAGGATGCCACCTAGAAGTGGATGGCATACATGAACTAATGATTGGTGCACTCTGTGTAGGTTCACTGACAGGATGCCACCTAGAAGTGGATGGCATACATAAACTAATGATTGCTGCACTCTGTATAGGTTTATAAACAAATAATATAAGCTGAACATCTTAAAATTCACTGTTGTATTGTAGCAATGAAAACTGACCCAGTCAAGGTGTCGTCTGTCTGATTGTCTGTTTGTTAGGTATGTGGGTAATGAATGTCACTCCTGTGTCAGCTCACCAGGTTGAGGTATTTCAATACTGGTAATAAAAATCATCATCATCAACCCTCTTTTTTCCAGTTTTCTATGAAGATCAGTGTGTCCCATCAACTGTCACTATCATTTTCAATTTATTGCCACTCTCATACCTATTTTAATGTTCATTCCTGACTGGTGCAGGTTCTGTCCCTTGCGATCCATCCATCTCTTTGCTGAACATCCTAGATTCATCTTGCTTTCTTCCAGTCTCTTCTAAACCATCTTTACCTGATTGTCTTCTGCTTTTCCGCAGGTGTGCCAGAACCTTTGTAATATGTGCTCTTGACCTTATTTGAAACTAGAGCTACTTTGGCTTCCACTCTGATTTCCTCATTTCTTCATCTGTCTCCAGGTTACATCCCACCACCCATCATAGACAATTTATTTACATCACCTTTAGCTTCCTCAACTCCTCTGCCTTCACTGTCCACTTTTCTGTACCATACAGTAGTACTGGCTGAACTAATGTTTGTACACCTTACATGTTAACTTCTTTGGCATTCTTCTGTCACACACTACCCCTGACACTGCGTGCCAATTAGCTGCAGCCCCTCTGACTCATGCTTTGACCTCCTCATTCAGAATTGCCTCTCCCATAACATTCTTTCTAGATACTTAAAACTGTTAACCTATTCCAATATTTTCCCCTTCTAACTCACTTTTCAGCTTCTTCTGATCTCCCCCATTTACTTGCATGACAATGTTGTGTCTGTATTCAGTTTCATCACATGTGCCTTCAGGTTTGCATTCCATTCTCCTATCATTTCCTGGTGTTCTTGTTCAGAGTTTGCTTGTAATGCCACATCATTTACATACAGCAAGCAGCTTAGTTGATCTATCCCGTCTGACCTTTTTGCTGAAGAGTCCATTACTAGTATAAACGATAGTGGAATCAGAGCTGAGCCATGATGCACACTCACTCCCACCCTGAATCCTGCTGTGAATGCAAACACTGTTCGTATTCTTGTCACTGGGTCCTTGTACATAATCTACAGTGATTCTACCAATGTTTCTGAGACATTGAGTCATCACTAGGACTGCTCGTTGGTCCTTGCCATATGCTTTCTCCAAGTTTAAGCATGTCCAGTTGGAATTTTTTGTCATCTTTACCTTCTTCTCAATTATATATCTGACAGCAAACATCAGGACAGCTGTGCTGCATCCTGATCTGAATCTGAACTGCTCATCTCCCATCTTACTTTCTACTACTCTGCAAATTTATTTATCAGTCACTATCTCCAGTACTTTCATGCTGTATGACAGGGGTTTCATAAAGTCATACTGTTCACAGTTGCAAATGCCCCTTTTCCTCTTGTGTTCTTATTTTCAGGTCATCTGACATGTATCTTTCTCTCCCCAATGCTGTGAGTACCCGCAGGAGCTATTTTCTCCCCTAATTCAACAAATAGCTTGTCCATATCTGCCTTGACCTCGTCTGAGCCTGCTGATTCCCATGACTTCATGTTCCTTAGTGCTGTTCTTACTTCCTTGAGGGGGGGGCTCTTCTTTCTCTTTCATCATAGACTGTGTTTGCTAGTAGTGCAGCTTTTGTAAGGTTTTCTTCATTCTGACGTGACTCCTACTTTCGGCCTTTGATGTCTGGTAGACGAATGAGCAGGTTGTTGTCATTCCTTCATGTATGCTGAATATCTTCTTCACCTTTCTGTTTTTGCCTTGCAACATAATAAAGTTTCTTTCTGACATCTGCTGAGTTACTTTCCAGGAACTAGTTGAGTGCCCCTGATGCCTTGATCTTTGCTACTGTGACTGCTCTCTTAGCCTCTTTGTTAGTCAGACAATATTTCTTTTTAGCCTGATCCATCTTTTCTGGCCTCCACTTTTTTCTGCACTCTTTCCTTCTTTTGGTAACTTCCTGGAGTTCTGTATTTCCCCACCAGCTTTTCCTGTTATGTTTATTCCATACCTATCTTGACTGTATATCTGTTCTATAGTCTTCACACATTCAGTTTTGAGGCATTGCAATTTGTCTTTAATGTCACCAATTTCCTCTTCTTCCTGAGATACTAGAGCCCTGAGTGTTTCCTTAAACTCTTGAGCTTTTGCTCTAGATGACTTCCAGGTCTTCAGCCTAGTCTCTGTTTATTTGGAGCCTTCTGCAACCAATACTTGCAGTTGATTGTGGCCACTAGCTGTTTATGCTGTGAGCTGACTGTTTCAGTGGGGGTGACGGCAATATCTGATTCACCCCAATGGTCTTTCCTTACTAGAAGGAAGTCTACCTCAGGTGCATTTTAGGCATTCTTGTATGTGATCTAGTGAGTGTCAGCCTTGCTGACCAATGTGTTGGTCACCATCAAGCCATTTGCCAGACAGAAGTTTATTCCTGTTGTCCCACCCGTATGGACTGAGGTAGTCCTCATATCCTGTTCTGTCTATCCTAACATGAGCATTTAGGTCCTGCATTATCAACACCAACTAATGTCTTGCTTTATCTAGTAGGTCCTGCAACTGCTGCTTGAATGCAATCTTTTTCTCCCTATCACAACCCTGCTGTGCAGCATAGGCTGACATTTTGAATACTGCCTTGTCTTAACACCAGACTGTGATTGCCACAAGTCTATACTTATTCTGATATAATTCCTCATTGTCATCTGAAGACTCTTTGTCAGCACAATTCCAACACCATTTCTAGTATGTACTTCTCCTGAGTACGAGATTCTGGATCCCAAGCCAAGTGCCTTTGCTGCACTGCCCATCTAGTTTGTTTCCGGGATACACAGGATATCTAACCTCCTCCTTATCATTATACCATCCACTTCTAGGTGGCATCCTGTCAGTGAACCTACACAGAGTGCACCAATCATTAGTTCATGTATGCCATCCACTTCTAGGTGGCATCCTGTCAGTGAACCTACACAGAGTGCACCAATCATTAGTTCATGTATGCCATCCACTTCTATGTGGCATCCTGTCAGTGAACCTACACAGAGCGCACCACCTACACAGAGTGCACCAATCATTAGTTCATGTATGTCATCCACTTCTAGGTGGCATCCTGTCAGTGAACTACACAGAGTGCAGCAATCATTAGTTCATGTATGCCATCCACTTCTAGGTGGCATCATGTCAGTGAACCTACACAGAGTGCACCAATCATTAGTTTATGTATGCCATCCACGTCTAGGTGGCATCCTGTCAGTGAACCTACACATAGTGCACCAATCATTAGTTCATGTATGCCATCCACTTCTAGGTGGCATCCTGTCAGTGAACCTACACAGAGTGCACCAATCATTAGTTCATGTATGCCATCCACTTCTAGGTGGCATCCTGTCAGTGAACCTACACAGAGTGCAGCAATCATTAGTTCATGTATGCCATCCACTTCTAGGTGGCATCCTGTCAGTGAACCTACACAGAGTGCACCAATCATTAGTTCATGTATGCCATCCACTTCTAGGTGGCATCCTGTCAGTGAACCTACACATAGTGCACCAATCATTAGTTCCTGTATGCCATCCACTTCTAGGTAGTATCCTGTCAGTGAACCTACACAGAGTGGTTGATATATACCTCAAAGGAGAAACAACACCATGTGGGATTTATATGATATATCCCATTTCCCTGAGATTCTGGGTACCATAGACTGTACCCCCAATAAAGTAAAGACCATACCTGGTGACAGGGGTGACTTATGATGCTGGCTGCTCAGCTCCTCCATTTAACCAAAACAAACAAAAAAATCTGCTTAATTTGCTTGCTGGGCTGTTTTGAAAACAGCCTGGCAGAGGATGGAATTAAATTTATTCCACCAATAAAGACTCACTTTGAGGACATCATAACTGTCACTCAACAAGCTTACTGGGCTACTATATGAAGCAGTGAGGAGCCCTTCTTATTGGTTTGGCATGCCTCAAGTCACTAAGACTATCTGGGACTTAAAGTAAAAGCAAGGTAGAACTTAGGATTGTACAGGTGGGAGCATTGAAGCAAGTTTTTTTTCACTACTAATAAACACTCTGCCTGCTACTTCCAGCATGTAGGAAGGTAAGTTATTACTTTTGCAGAATACCTCTGATATTTTGCCTTATATTTTAGTCTGTTCCTTATAAAGCTTGTGGTTTACTAGCTAATCATTGAGCATTGTAGTTTCAAAATAATAAGGACTCCCACTTGATTTTCAGTCAGCCTTGTATTCTAAGAAGTTTCTGATTATGTAAAGGTAATAGCTATCCCTGGTTTGGTTCTCTGTACAGCAATGTTTTAGTTTTTCCTTGATTCTTGAGCTAAGTGGTTGAGAGGTATGTGGGAAGAGTTGCTGAAGTAGTTTTTACAGCATTGAAATGTTGGCACTCACAATACTGAAAAAAAGACTGAAGATCCAGGAGAAAAGGGAATCTCGGACATTACTCTTCTCCTTTAAACTACTTTTTCCAGGGGGCCCTGATGTGTGGCATAACCCTAGCACCACCCCAAACATATTTACACTGGCTCTGAGATCACCAAATCTCTGGAAAAAGGGAATATTCCTGGAAATAGTTTTCTTGGGCTTTCAGTCTTTCATTCTTGTTGTTTCAGGACTTGCTATAGTAAGTCCCAACACTTCAGATGGTTACCAGATTTTACACTGTATTCTCAGAGCAGTCAGTGGATAGCATGGATTCCAGTGTGGCCATTATTTATCCATGTATTCATTAATTTGGAGCGATCAGAATCTGAGGTGTGCAATTATAGTCATTCATGTGGCCATCTGTTGTATGTGACTGTGTGTGTGTGTGTGTGTGTGTGTGTGTGTGTGTGTGTGTGTGTGTGTCTGTGCATGCGTGCGTGCATGCCTGTGTGTGTGTGTGTGTGTGTGTGTGTGTGTGTGTGTGTGTGTGTATCTGTCTGTGCATGCGTGCGTGCATGCCTGTGTGTGTGTTGGTGTGCGTGTGTGTGTTTGTGTGTGTATGTGTGTGTGTGTGTCTGTGTGTGCGTGCATGCCTGTGTGTGTGTGTGTGTGTGTGTGTGTGTGTGTGTGTGTGTGTGTGTGTGTGTCTCTGTGTGTGTCTGTGTGTGTGTGTGTGTGTGTGTGTGTGTGTGTGTGTGTGCGCGTGTGTGCGTGTGCGTGTGTGTGTGCGCACGCGCGTGTGTGTCTGTGTCTGTATTTGCATGCACATATGGAGGAAAGTACAGGCCATTACCTGTCCCTGATTTTTCAGCCTGTGATATTTTCCTTATATTTTGCTCTGTTGCTCATAAAATGTGTGTTTTTAATGGAAGATTAAATAAGCACTGCATTCACTATGCAATGATGACAAACAATTTTATTTCAAACTTAGAATTCTTCAAAAGAGCGTGTTAATGCAAAGCCTGTTATTCTAGCAAGCTTTTAATTGTATGAAAGCAATAGCTGTCACTGATGTAGGTCCAGGATTACTTTTAGCTTTTTCTGTGGTTCTTGAACAAAGAGTTTGTGAGATAAGTGGAGGGGGAGTTGGTTGCACATTGAATTCTTACAGCAGTGAACTGAGATAATAAATTCCTGTGTGGAAGTTATTTATTCATTTGATCACAATCAAATAATTGAAGTGTACACAGCAGTCATACAAGTGGCTGTAAATTATGGTCATGTCTGTGTTTGTGTGCATGCATGTCTTTGAGATTGTGGGGGGGGTACAAATTGACAGTGTCCAGTTGCTATTCTTTTCATTTTATTACATTCTGATGTCTGAGGTGTATAAAGACAAAGTTTGCTTTAACTGCTGGGCACAGTATCTGTTGATGAAAGTGGCTGACACTGTTGGTATTTGTTCATCTTAAGCCATCATTATTCTGGTTTTGCAGAAGTAATCTGAATTTGTGTGAAGCCATTTGGAATACTTTTTGTGTATTTTTAACTCATTAGGATTCCTTATGTGTGCACAGTCAATAAAGTGTCTGTAATTCATGAATATGGGAATTGTCTGTGATGAAAATGACTGTCTGTATGTGGAGCTAGGGTTCCTATGTATCTAAAAATAAGTTGACTACAATTTTTTCACTTTGTCACAATTTAGTGTCTGCATTATATTCTGTAAGTGATAATACATGGCAATCTGGGCAGGATGTTTGCAATAGCAGCTGATCATTGGCAGTGTCACATTAAGTAGTGTTGACATCTGTGCATCTTTCTCTGGTTGAGTTTGTCGGTGAGATTCCTTCTGTGCAGAGTCTAAATGCACTCTACATCTATGTGGGGGTGTTATCGATGTGTTTTGGTTTCTTCTCTCAGACCCTCAGTTGTGTGTGTGTATGACCGTTTATGTTTTGTCTTTCATACCTGTCCAACAAAAAAAGTGTACACAGAAGATACACTTTTTGGAATGGTAGAAAGGCATGTGATCTTCCTGGATATGTTTATATAACCTAACAAGCATTTCTCTTCTCAGTTTATTGGTGAAAGACTGTTTTACTAGCTTTGAATGTTAAGCGTTAGATATAACTTATTTTTTTCTTGAAAGAAAAAAAAAATAATAGGGCAATTTCTTTCATCACTCAATATTTTTTGTTCAGGCCATCTTAGCGCAAAACATTGTACTTCAGACCATCTAGAGCTCTATGACTTCTGGAGTCTTTGCAGACCTCAGACCTCTGGTTTAATTCATGTACTTCCTACCGTCTTATTATAGGGAAGTCTTGGTCAGCTAGGGTGTACTTAAAAGCATGAAAGTAAAACAAAGTGTAAAAAACAAGAAGCAGGACATCTAGATGGAAAAACAGTTTGGGTCCAAGACTGTGAGAATACACAGGAGAAGCACTGGGGAGGTGTTCAGAGGAATAATGTGCATCATGGGGGCACACAGAATCATTTATGTAGACCTGTCTCTCCATAGCCTGTCCTTCTTGATTGTAGGCAGACATCTGAAGTTTATGTAGTCAGTAAAGTGGCTATAATGAGTGGGTATAATCTGTGTATGAAAGTGAATGGCCCTGTCTGTTGTTTGATCACAGGTAATGGTCATTCACCTTCTGTATTAAAACCCTAACCCATTCCAGTGAGCCTCACTCATTCATTTGTTTCTTGTAGCCCATCCCCTTATTTTATTTGATGTCGCCAGCTGCCTCTGTGTGGTGAACTGCGAAGGAGATAAGTTAATTGTAAACAGTAGTCCTCTATCAACTAGGTGGTCTGTAACACACATGGTATAATCCACAAGATGTGTAGACCACCTAGACAGCTATTATGACTCCCATATATGGCACACCCATGACCTGTAGCAGACCTATGACTTGCACAAACCTTTTGTTAGAGGTGACTTCCCACAGAGACATCTTATTGGTGATGTTAGATATGCCTTGGAACCCTGGCTTATGACAACCATAAACAATCCACAAAAACTAAACAGATCAGAGTTACAGCCATACCTACACACAAACAATGAATATTACTGAGCAAGTGTGCAGAGATTGGGGGGGAGGGGCTTTAGTTGAATCTCGGTCTCTGCATTGGAGAACTTTGGCTTGTGGGTCAACTTCTCTGCAGGCATACTTCAACTATCTAGAATCATCCAATGGTTCCATGCTCTATGTCCCTGATACATATGCAAAAATAATCTAGGTATGTAGAGCTTTACTACTTAGGAAGCAGTTACAACAGGGTGGGTACTTGCAGCAACAGCAGTCCCCAGCACACCAGACAGTGGGGCTCTATTGTATGATAAGTCAGTGAAAGATCCAGCAGGTGGAGGTGGACACAGTACCCCCTGGCACTAATAGAGCCAGTGGCTTGCACATAGCTTGAAAACATAACAGGCAAGAATAAACTAGATACACTGCAGTGAAAATGATGGACACAAAACCAAAGCAGGATTGTGCTATGCATTTGTCATAGGCGACCTAAGCAAAATGCACAAGAGAAAGGCACAGCTATCATCTTTTGCACAGGTGG
The DNA here is from genome assembly GCF_019279795.1 of Protopterus annectens. NCBI lineage: Eukaryota > Metazoa > Chordata > Ceratodontiformes > Protopteridae > Protopterus > Protopterus annectens. The sequence goes on from NC_056746.1 coordinate 1,323,150,490, forward strand.
GGAAAGCAGCACAGGAATTAATGTATTTTACAGGGAAATGTGTGACTCCTGAGGATTATGAAAGGAAAACTTGCTATTGTCCATCCTCTCTCTGTTGTGAGGAAGTGAATGTAGACCACTGTCAGTTGAAGTGTCAGTATTAAGTGTATATGTTTCTTTGTCTGCGATGTACTGGAGGTGTGGAGATGTGACATTGTGACTGCAAGGATACAGCCTCATAGTAGATACAGAATTGTGGCTTGATCTACTGAATAGTTCCAGGATAATCATGGCAGAGTTTTCATTATCCAGTGCAAGCCCCCATTGACAAGAGCTGGTTCTAACAGGAGGCTTACCAGATGTACTCTGACCTTGACTAGATGTTGGCATACTGAATGACCAACAGAAATTTGCAATGAGATGTGTCACTTTGATGACTGTCATTAGTGCAGACACCTCTACAACACATGTAGCTACAATGGCTGCTATCTGTGGATGCAGCATTTAGTAGCATCTCATTCCTGATGGGAAAGCCTGAGACGACAGTGCACATTCTAGTGTATGCTAGAATATATCCAGTAATCCACACATAGGGGACATGCAGTCCTACAGAGCATCATATGCCCTACACATATGCTGGTTGCAGCCACTGACACACCAAGCTCATGGACAAGGCAATAACCATTGCTTCAGTGAGCAGCATTATCCAGCCTCCTGTTTGGATCTCTCTGCCCACAGGTGCTAGGGGTAGATTCCAAAATCTGTCTACTACAGACCAGCATATTTCCCTGTTTGTTAATGTCCACATTAACTTATCCTCCCTATGGTTTTCCTGGGTATTTACAGGCATGGTCTGTGCAGTGGCCATATTTCCTATGTCTAATGCATAATCTCTATTCTCTGCCTGTGACAAGGCATCCATACCATCATTATTAGATGCTGCAGATCCTCCATCAGGCAGGACAGTTGCACAGTGCTGGTGTTGGATAAAGGACCACTTGTAAATACACCAACGCATAAAATAGCCCGAGTAAGCATGATCCAGCATCAAAAATATAACAATGACTTAGGTTTACAAATATTAATATGATAATCAATAATTTAATTGCATACCTTGTACTGACAGCTATGTAGGGTGAACTCCTGATGTACCTTTGCACTGTAAATCAGACAGCTCTAATGATATGGCAGTGACTAAGGGGTACAGAGGACATGCAGGTATTCCTACACAGGAACTGGTCTACATACTCAGGGCATATCTAGTCAATTGTCTCTGTGACTGGTCCAGCTCTGCCCAATATTCAGCACTGAAATGTTGGACTCTCTTGAGGTGACACTGCCCCTAAGAGAGATCAAGAACTCCTCTAACTTTGTCAGAGGTGGTACACTCAACTGTCCCCCATGCACTGACTTATCTTCCCATACCAGGAGATGAGAACTTAGTTGGGCATCATGCATGGTATCATTGGCCCTTGGTGCACCGTATCATAACCGTACTTGAACTTAGTTGTGCATCATGCATGGTATCATTGGCCCTTGGTGCACCGTATCATAACCGTACTTGTGCCCAGCAGTCGTACTGAAGTCTGCCACAACAGATTTCAAGGTATGATCCTAGTACATCAGGTCAACTGCATGCAAGCCAAAGAGCCTTCATCCATTGAGATTGGGGGGGGGGGTAGCTGGGGTGTGTGTCTCTGCATTGGAGAACTTTGGCTTGTGGGTCAACTTCTCTGCAGAAATTGAAGAATCTGCACTATACCTCTCCTTTACCTGATCTTAATCATTGTTCTACATGCATAGAAAACAATGGAATTAACAACCTTGTTCACACGTCTAAATCTTACACCACTATTATCTCTCTGAGTGCACCCTACACAAATCAGTAACCACACCAATGCAACTGACCAAGGTGACTAAACTGGCTTTCTAATGGTTAAAAATATTTTTTTTCAAATCATACATGTGTGTTATATACCACGGTCAAATAAATTTCATGAAAATGGTATCAGAACCCAAGAAGAATGTGTTAAACTTTACTCTAAGTATGTGGTGATGGACAAGCCTCTCATTCTGATTAAAATCTTTCAGCTCAACAAGTGCTTCATTCTTACAATACCTGCCCCAATACATCTTCCTAATATGCTTACATATATTGACAAACCAATTTCCTACTATGTCAGCAGGTTCAGAACCACTAAAAAGTAACTTTATTTGAAAATATGGACCTGTAAAAAGTAGCACTTACCTTGTTCAAACAGAGCTTCAGGTTTGCTCAACAAATTCTTGTAGATGTCATTTATTGTAGTTTCTGAATTTGGCTGCTCTACAGTTTATTCCATAGTGTAATGAAGCTCTCTGCCTGTTGTAGTGCTTTTATTATGCAGATTTGCTTGGCTGAGTGCACTGATTATTGCAGCAGGATGACAGGTATGTGTTATTAGTGCATGCCTATGAAGCAATCCTGTCAGATATTTGGACAAGTGAGTCAGGACAGTAAGGTTGTGCTCCCACATAGTGAGGATGACTGTGGGTTCTGTTCCTGTTCAGTGTTCTCAAAATGTTTCATCTGATGTTTCTGTTACATTATACTACCTACAGCATTAGACACGGGAAATTTATATGAGCCTCCCACAGATGGCAGTCGACAACATTTGGGTCCCAACCTCATGTAGTCACCTCAACACCTCCTAGCCTGACTCTGTCACCAACTATAGTTAGTCCTACACCAGATAATCAGACTATTACATCCTCCAGTAACAGTGCCAGTAGACGTGACATCTTGGTCATCCATCGGCAGCTGGTGGATATTTTGGGGGATATTATTGACGTCTATATTAGTACAGCGAACGTTTAGCTTGTCGAACTCCGAAATGTCAACAGCTAAACAGCAAAAGCTTAAAAACGCAAACGTCCAGTTCTGCAAATTTTTTCATAGGGAAGACATTTGCTTGGCCGTTATTGGGAATTTGCCCTTTTGCCCAATGTAGAGCGATCTTGGAGTTGGCATATTTAGTTGGGGGGGTGTGGGTGAAGCCCCCCACTTAATTAGGGTTTGAAAGTTTGTTTTAGTGTCCAACAGCCAAGTGAAGTTTTTCCCTATGAAAAACTTTGCGGAAGTGGCTGTTCACAGTTTTAAGATTTCGCTGTTTAGCAGTCGATGTTTGGGTGTTCGACAAGCTAAGCGGTCGACTATTATTGACAGGAGGTTAGATGCCAAATTAGCTAGATGGACAACCTCCACCAGCAACTCACTGAGCCGCATCACTGTCCAGTACTGTCTCCACCATCTGAGATAGCCCCCAGTGGTAATGGCACCCAGAGTGGTGATTAATCTCCCACTGGGACACAGCTAACAGAGAATGCAATTGTGGACATCTCATCTTATGCCCCATCCTAATGTTTCTTACCCTTTTGTGTTAATGCTGACCCCTGCTGTTTGTTAAATCCCCCCAAATTATCTTTTCTCTGTCTGATGTCTGCTTCACCACGGAATTCCAACTTTCTCAATGTGTAACCACATATACTGTTAGTCTTATCTGTCTTCCCCTGCTACCTAGCCTGACCTCCTTACCTTCCTATTATGTTCCTTACCTTCTTCCCCAACTTACCATCTCTTTATGCATAAAAAATCGGTACTTATCCCTCAAAAAAAATCACTGCACCTTCACCACCCCTATTCTTCTTATTCGTTAGCTGTTCACCTTCTGCTCTACCCTCTGCTTGGTTTCTCTTTTCCTCTCTTTCCCTATAATTCCTTTTCCACCCTTTAATGTGGTTAAAAAATAGATAAACACACGTTACATAAACCCATGCATGGTTTCAAAATCAGTTAACTTTTTTGTTTGTACTATGTAAGGTGGGTTTTGAAGAACAGTGTCAGTGCCCCTGTACAACTGCCAAGCACTGGCATTGTGCATTGCATAGAAAGCTGCTAGGCTGCCATGTTTCATCCATCCATCATTAAGTACAATCACTATCATATACTATGCGCCTTGGCCTTTGCGGCACTGGGAACACACATGAGCTGGACATCATTGTGTAGCATTTGGCACATACAACAAATTGTACCACTGTCAAGATTTGAGGACTTCAAGCTGCAAAGAATTGCACATCCATCTATGCCTGTGAGTATTAAATTAGGCCCAAAGGGAAGTGTCCTGTGGATTTATTGTTGGATCTCTTATTCATTCATTCTGCAAGTGTCTGACACCCAGCTATGCAGTAATTCCATGACGCCTTTTGTCTCACTGCTACTACAGCTCTGTTTGTAAATGAAGTGCTTTAAACAATAAAGGTTGTGGGGTCAGGACTCATCAGGTTTGTATGCTTTTGTCTCTTTCATTCTGTGAATGTCAGATACTCAGCTGTTGTGTTTAACACTGAAACGTTTTGTCTCATTGCTGCTGCAACTCTGTATGTAAACCAAGAGTTTTATGAAAGTCATGGGCTCAAATCCCTTTAAGGTTGTATGTTTATTTTCTTATTTATGTTCTTATTCTGCAAGTCTTTGACATCCAGATGGTGTGTAATTTGTCTCACTGCTGCTGTAGCTTTTCCTTTTTATGAAATGCCCTAAGTAATACGAATGAAGACTGTCATACGTTCAGGTACAACTAGGGTTTGTGTGAGGACACTGTTGTTAAAGAACAGTAGCTGTTTCCTGACCTTTACATTATAGTACCGCTAAAGTGGTCAGAATCTGCTGATGTTGTACCTGAACTTGGCTGATATGTTTGTATTTTTATTTTCTTCTCAACCCAAGTATAGCTGTTTTAATTTTTCTTTTTCAATTATTTGACATTTATATGTGAGAGAATAAAGACCAGAACCCCTGCTACCATCCAGACCTATCACATCAGCATCTGCAGTGTCACAGCGAGTAGTGTTTCCAGCTGCCATGTGCACCTCCACTCCACCATCAGCATCACTGTCTTTCCTCTATATATCAATCTAGCCAAATTCCACAAGCTGTAGACATGAATGCTTTGGCCTTTTTAGTAACCTCATCAGTAAAGCATAACAGGATTACTTGGTTATACTTTAGAAACACAGTGCTTAAATTGAAGCTGGTGCCTGCACAATAACCCAACTAACATCTAACCCAAAGGATAAAAATGTAACACAGACAAACCTTTAGTAAAAACTGTAACAAAAAAACCCAAGCCAGAGTTTTCACTGTAAAATATCTTAAACCCTCAGGATGTATACAAATAACTCCTTAAAGACACACGTTGTTAGAAACACAGAGCATAAAATCAAGCTGATGTCCATAAACATTAAGGTGCCTGCACAATGTCTAGAAATACTGAGCTTACACTTGTGTGTGTAGAGATGCGGTTCCTAGAAAGGCTGAAGCATGCATGTCAACAGCTAATTGACTTTGGCTTTATAGACCTAAAACTACCCATGGGGACTTAAAAATTAAAAAGTCAGGGGCATTCAAAAGTTATGTATCTGAAACACTGTATGTTCCTATGAGCTCATTTGCATATATCCCAAAGGAATCCACTATAGAAGGTTTAATTCAATGCACAGTGAAATCTCTAGTCATTGTAACCTGTTTACCCTTTCAGATATATATATATATATACATATATAATATATATATATATATATATATATATATATATATATATATATATATATATATATATATATATAAATATGTGCATGGGTCTACTTCACAAACCTGAAATACCACTTGCCTGATTATCATATAACTGAGACAACAAAGCTGACAACTCAGAAAACAAACCACCCAAAACACTGACTTTCAACTCTAGGTAAGTAACCACTTGGCCAAACGGAAAAAAAATTAAAATCAAAACAAAGTAAACTGACCTATGTAAGGGGATTCATCCCCCATAACTCCTGTAACTAAATATACCAACTCTGACATCACACTATCGCTGAGGTAAGGGGCAAAGTTCAACATGGCAGCCAAGTGATTACATAGCTGGAGTTGGAAGTTGGTGTACCAGGCGCTTGGTCTTCTGAGTTGTCAGCTTTGTCATCAAAATGGGAATACAAATCTTTGTCATTCTTCACTTGCATTATAACCCTTCAAGTTCACTGTAAAAATCTCAATCATGTTAGTCCCCCTCCCACAATACATATGGTTGTGGAAGGCTTACAGCTCATCTTTTGTGCCTGGACCTGAGGGCTTCAGACTTAAGGATCAATGTAGAATAATTTGGTGAGTCTCCTCCTTGGATGCATCAAAACTGAGCCAATGTAAATAAAATTGTAAATACTGTTTTAATATGACATGTTAAAAGTAATGGTGTATAAGGGAATGGCTATACGGAAAATATACTGTTCTGTATGAAATATAGTAAAATTTCAGTATTATGTTGAGAGGCTCCTTCAAACAGTGCTGGTAACCAGCAATTACCTGGTCATTTTATTGCATATAAAAGGATACCTATGACCATGGAAACTCAGAGAAGTTGCCTCATTAACCCACAGGGAGGTCATGACTGGAATAGAGATTCTACAAGATATGCTGTGGTAGAGACATTAGCCTGTGAATGCACAGTGAGTTTATGATACAACAGAGCTTCTGCTAAATATGTTATGGAAGAGAAGAGACAGCACAGAACCTTTCCTAGACATTCTAGAGGTATTTTGTAGAGAAATCAGCCAGGAGGACACTGTCTGACTTTATTTAGGAACTACACTTAAACTGATATAACATACTATATATTTTTCTATGTTAGTTTTTTTCAGCTCCTGAAGAACTGCTGTTTTGCATTCTGTTTTAATAAAATCCTATAGTTTTATGGAAAGGTTACCTTTGATGCCTTGTTTTGATACAGCTGACACAGCTGTTAGTGTTTTTTGTTTATTTAACTTTGCAGAACCTCAACCATATGGTCTCGCCATTTTAGGAGACGACATTCTGAATGTTGTTCTTCTGATATAAATCCATATTCCCATATTTTAAATCCCTATTAGTTGATCAAGTTTTCATAAACTCAAAATTCATATCGGCGAGAAGATATGACGGAATTTCCGAAAACTCAAAGTTTTTGAATGGATATTGCTGTACAGTGATGATAGGGAAATTTATTGTTTTCCTCACTGCATTCCAATCTCATAGTTGGTATATATAATTTTCAGGGGGAGTGGGGGTGCAAAAAGATCACTTTTTGTGTTTTTCATTCCAATATCATAGTTGGTATATATAATTTTCAGGGGGAGTGGGGGTGCAAAAAGATCACTTTTTGTGTTTTTCTTTATTTTTTTTTTTAATGTTCGAGTTTTTGGAAATTTGATCATATTGTCTCGCTGATATGAATTTCGAATTTCTGAAAACCCTATCAACTGACATAGATCCATATAATACCTATTTGGTAACCAGGTAGCCTCACTAGATACACTGTTCCTTTTTAGGGGTAACCCAGAGGCAATGTTAAATTAAGTTACTTGCTCAAGGTCACACAGCAGGCAAGCAAGGGCTATGGGAATTAAGCCTTGCACCATAGGAACTACAGCTTACAACTATATATATATATGTGTGTGTGAGAGTAATTTATATACTGCGGCTTAGTGGATGTTAAAAGACAGAAATATACCAGTCCTAATGTAAACTTAGTGGTTATAGTGTGATCATACTTAAATATTACATGACAGATATTCACATCTTGAGGCATGAAAGTTTGAACCTATAACATCCTTTCAGCCAGTGGCGGCTAGTGACTTCAAATCAAAGGGGGACTGCAGGAGACAGCTGAATGGGCGGGGCCAACAGAAATGGGGTGTGGCCAATTAAAAGGGGTGGGACTATGGTGCAATGAGATCAATGCTGGAAATACTTATTTACATGAAATAAATGCTCAGTCAGTATGGCGCATGCTGAATACTCTACACAGCACACATTGTTACATATATATATATATATATATATATATATATATATATATATATATACACACACACACACACACACACACACACACACACACACACACACACACACACACACACACACACACACACACATATATACACACACACACATACACACACACACACACACACACACACACACACACACACACACACACACACACACACACATATATACACACACACACACACACACACACACACACACACACACACACACACACACACACACACACACACACACACACACACACACACACACACACACACACACACACACACACACACACATATACACACACACACACACACACACACACACACACACGAGGCTAATATGTCCCTCAACAAGTTATCCAATAAAATGTATTTTCTGAATACGCATACATCAACAGTATAAAAATATGACAGAAAACCAGAACATTCTGCAAAATAAAGGACAGATTAAAAGCCATGACTGTACTTGTGTCTACCTTGGATACTCTAACTGCTCCTTGGCTGGACACATCTAAAGTCACTACATGGGGGAGTGGGGTATTTGCCAATAATGTTTTATATACTTCATTATAATATCCACAACCACAACACAAAACTGCAAGTTATTCCTCTATACTTTACACATCATTGATCAACATATTGATTATTTACAATCATATTAGGGCAAGCTAAAATAAGGCATTTCATATTTAAAAACATAGATTTCAGCAGTTCTGGTCAGTAGATAACAGATCTTTTTTAGCAAATGCTAAAACAGAAACTTGAAGGCCAAATTAGCTGCAGTCAGCATCAGTGTTACAGCAGAAATACTGAACTCTTAAACCAGAACCTGATCAGTGAATAACACCTAAACATAACCATGCTAAAGGCATCCATTTCAGTATAACTACAAATCAAATGATTTTGCCAAATGATGGAGTAGCACACTTTAAAAAAAATCCATAAAAAGCTTACCAGGTGCTTATACTTCTCTCTATACATTGTCACTTCATACAGGGACTACAGAGTGTAACATCATTTTCGTGGAAATGGAAAAACATGTACACTATAGTTTGCAGCAGTACTGACATGGTAATCATTGGAAACCCTGCTAATAACCAAATGTTTGTGTGAAACTGTGTGACATCTGATAAGGTTCTCTCACAGTTCACATGCTGGACATAACAGCCCATTGGTTTTGTCTACGCAAATTAAAATGGCCTTTGTGACTTTCAGTTTATTCTAAGCACACATTGTCCATTAATAAGAAGGTTCACTATCACAATACATATAAAGAAAGTATAAATAAAAATATTTCACTCTGAAAAACTACAGTTTGTTTTCTGAAGAAGTAGCACAAGGTTTTGAATTTGTTTGTTACTTAAGATTTCCTAAACGAGTAGGCATTAGATCTCGCTTAATACAGAAGTGCAGGAAAAGAAAACAAAAAAGAGTTGAGTGTCATAATTGTACTGTCATACTGACAAACATACTGACGTACACATCACTTGTTGCTAATCTGTTAGTAAGTGTGCCACATTTTGCCCATTTATTCCACATTATGAGAGGCCATGTTCCTCATTTTGGAGATGGAAGGTTGAGAGCTCTAAAGGAGAAATAGATGAAGGGACGCCAAAAGGAATGGAAAGGTAATGCTGCTGTTGTAATTTTATTAGATTACAGAGTGGTGCATTGTGCGTAAAGAAAAGGCTTGACTGAAATACTAAATCCCATCAGTAAGGCACACTGGTGTAGTAGGTACAAAATAGAACTACTAAGCATGTTGAGTGTTAAAGGGGAAGTTGTACTGAACAAATTTTAAGGACTGTGCTTTAACTGATCAAGACAGATGTAATAAGGGGGAGAGGAAGTGGAGAGCAAACACGATTTAAGCATTAGTCTTTAGCGGAAAGATAAACATAAATCTGCTTTTGCCTTGAGTGATCCAAGGAGTGACAAATGTCCTTAGTAATATTTAGAAAGTACAGCACATAATACCTGAAACAAAAGTACCTTTTGCATGAAAATAGGTGACGTCCAAATGACTTTCTATTTATCTAAGTTTATTTCTTATCAATTATTCTAATTCTAATTTACCAAGCTGAGTCTGGCTGGCAACCTGGCATTTTTTGTAGAAGTTTACTTAGGCAAAGGGTAATAATTATCTCAAGACATATTTCTGTGTCTGCATTTGTATTTTCTAAGGTAGCACCCTAATGTTATCTTTTGCTATTCTATCTTTCCTCCATCAGCCAAATTGTTTTCTTTTCTCAGTTTCTATGCTAAATCCCTTATAGTACCTTGCAAAATAAATGCAAAATAATGTATAAATTAGAAAATAGGAACATGTATCTTGCATTTTAATAATAACATTTAAAATAGTAAACAGGACAGTTAAAGCAAGAAAAAAGAACTCCTGTGCCTTGTTTTTTTTTTCTCTTTGTTTCTAGGGGGACACATAAAAAAATAACTGATTTTATAGCTGTTAATGGAGAAGAGGCAGCCTTTTTGCAGTAAATTGCACATTGTTCATGTTCAGCTTTGGTACTAACCATCCTGTTAGATTAATAGATTATAAATTATGCTTTCTATTTCTTGTTGGAAGAAGTAAAATACATCTCTATCTTCCTTAATTATTTTTGTCTCTCTCATATAATATATATATATATATATATATATATATATAGAGAGAGAGAGAGAGAGAGATATACACATATAAACACACACACACCCACACACTAAGACCACCTCATGGGAATGTACAACATAAAAGACACAGCAGATAGCATATTGTTATTATATGCAGCTAGATATTTCAAACCTCATAGGAGACATTTACATAAAGAATATCAAAGGAGTAAAAAAAAAACAAAGATATTTAATGACAACCAAATGAAGACATTTAGATGCATTTGTGACATTTTAATCTGCTGAATGCCAGAAAAGCAAAAGCTCTAAACAATGAGTTTAAGAATTTAAATTTGTGCAATAAAACCCCTGCTGTAGGAAAATATATTAAGTATTTTGTGAAGAGAAACAGATGAATGTTTAATTAACCATATTTTATGCAGTGGAGAGATATGATATATGTACCACTCTCTCTGTACTTCTGCAGCTGCTGAGTGTGTCTGTGTCACATCCAGGCTCCAGCAAATGAAGTTAGACCGCCAAGGCAAGCAAAAACACAAAATAATAATCCACCTGTGTCCCCCCCCCCCCGACCGAAACTGGCTGTAACTGTTTGCTTTTCGCTCTTTTCCCAGCACATAAAGCCCGGGAAGAGAGCAACAACCAATCAGCAGCCATTTAGCCCAAGCACGTCATGTACGTGCCTGCGGATGTGGCAGTCCAAACCCCTTCCAATTCTATGTGGTTTGGAACCACATAGACTGCTTGGCATCATACTGATGCGGCAATTCGCTCTCCAGACTGCAGCAGAAAAAAAAAAAAATGTCGTTTTTAAATTTACCGCAACCCGAAGTGGTCAAAGTGCGCATGCGCGTACTCGCCGAGTCAGTCGAGTCGGTAACAGTCAGAGAAACAAGTAAGTGAAGTCAACAAGTAGTTTAAACTGAGTCATTAAAAATAATAAAATATTAAACTAAAAAGTACGTTTTTCTGTTTGTTTGCTGAGGGGACTGCAGTCCGGCAGTCCGATGCCACGAGCTGCCCCTGCTTTCAGCTATAATATTTATAACAGGCAGTATAGTATAACAGTGAGCAAATCAGCATCAACTAAGTAGAAATATCTACCAAAATGGATTTAAAAGGGAGGGTTGTAATACGGAGTCAGAGCTGACTGCCTCTCAGTGGAGATGTAGCAGTTTACCAGGAGTCGCACCTTCTAATAATTTCCACCTGGTGGATTTTCTGCATGACAAATGACTAAAAGTAAACTGAAGAATGGAAAAGATGTGTAGACAGAATATGTAATAGAGTGTAATAGAAAAGAAGAATAACACATTTTCTCTTATCTGTTACTTTCTACTTTTAATATTACCATTAAATACATGCCACTTATAACCTACACATTCCCACCACCCAGCTATAAGAGTCTAACTATATCTATCCCACTTTTAAGTTTAACTCTCTAATTCTGCCTTCCCACTAGACTTACCTTTCCCTTTACCTACCCCCCCCAAAAAATTGAGCTGTATTGTTAAATATTTCTAACTGTATAATTTTCCTACATGCTAATGTTCCATTGTTACTGTATTGTGCCTTTTTACAACATATGTGCTCAGGACTGGCCTTTGGTCAACTTGTGCCCTAGGCAAAAGGATTCCACAGCACCCCCACACCACTTGGTGCACCCACCTACACCATCCATATTACTAGAAAAGTGCCCATGCTAGAGTGGCGCCCTAGATGGCTGCCTAGTTGGCCTATGCCCAAGGCCAGCTATGTATGTGCTGTTTAGATAATTTTCTGTATTATTTCACTTGCTTTATAAGTAATTGTTTCTTTACAAATGCATGTAATGATTTTCATGTAACTTGGAGCTTTTCTCCCTGGGCCTCCACTGAAAATGGGACTCAAGCCCATTGGGCTTTCCCGTCAACAAATGTCAATAATAATAATAATAATAATAATAATAATAATAATAAAAGTGAAAACCCACAAAAAGAAAGACTGGGATTTTACAAAGAACCATTTGAATGTTTTGATGGGTGGAGAAACTTGAATTAACTGTAAGAATGCGTGCTTTTATTTCCCCAAGTGAAGGTTAAAACTGCCATCTAGTTTATTTACTCTCTAGGTTCATAGGTAACTACCAGGTTAATTGCCTTTATGGACCATTTTAAGTCCAACCAGTTTCCCTTAATGAGAATCAAAATATAGACAATAGGCAAGGGGGGGGGGGTAGAATTTATTGGAGAAAACTGGCAAAGGAACCAAGGTATTGGGAACAAATAGTTAGAGAGGGAAAGATGATAGAATGGAAAGATGCCAAAAATGTATTTGGACTGAACGTTACAGATTGCCTTCCCTATCAAGGACTGATATCAGAGTATAGTCAAAACGAAAGAAATAGGGGGGTCCCCTAAGCAAAAGACCAGCACTGGTAGAGTGCTTTATAGAATCTAGAACAGAAGCTGCAATTAAAAAGGAATAATTAGTAGAGCATATAAAATATTGCATGATAACTATAAGAATCAATCAGAAGAGGTCAGAAAGATTTGGGAAGAGAGACTGGATAAGCAATTCACAGAGAAACAATGGGAGGATATATGTATGTCTCCCAAATATGCAACAAATTTACATAGCTATTTTTATACCCCAAGTAGACTCCAGAGAATTTTTCCTCAGTTAGATCGCAAATGTTGGAGGTGTGATGTGTAAGAAAGGCATAATTTGGAACATATTTTCTGGTTGTACAGCAAGATGGCAAACTTTAAGGATTCCCTGTGGGATGGAATGTCAGAGATGCTGGGTGGGCAGATTGCTGTGATGAGGGAGATGATTTTTCTGAGCTATGATACAGAATCAGAATTGCCTAGACATGGTAAGCCTTGTTGTCTCAATTATGGTGGCTGACAAAAAAGGAATTACTAGAAAATGGAAATCAAAATCTAAACCAATTATATTAGAAGTACTAAGTATAGCAACAGAGATAAAACAACTGGAATTGAGATCTTTAGAAAAAGGTAGGAGCAAACTACATAGCAAACAATGAGAATTGAGTGAACAATACATACAGGGGAAGAATGAGGTTTAAAAGAAGGCAGGACTTAACTGAGCTATGTAATGTTTGACTGAAAATGATTGGGTAGATTATAAGTGATGTATAATGTTTGCAACTGTGTGTGTCAGTATGGTTTGTGATGTAAAATGCTTGCAAGTAGAATTTTGTCAGTGTGGCTTGTTTTCATTTATATAAATGTATGACTGCTTATGTCATAGGTGATGGTTTAAAAAAGATGTTTCTTGATTTTAACTTGTTAATACAGTTTGATTACTTTTATATAAATGTGACTGTGCCTATGTCACAAGTGATAATTCAATAAAGGTGTTTTAAAAAAATCTGTAACTCTTGTCTGTGAGGTAAACACCTTAAACATTATACCAACTGCTAACTACACCAGGTTTCCATATCGTGTTCCTGTTTTACAGTGTGCAGTGCACCTACATCTCTGACATGTTTCAGCAGCTGTAAAAAGACAGGATTTTTTTTCTGCTTCCACCTTGCAGATGAGCTAACCTTGGCCTGCCCATTTTCCTGTCTTCTACCACTGTCTCTAACCTTACTTATTACATTACTAACAAACTCCTTCCCTAACAGTATCACTAGACAAGACAAAAAAACAAATAACACACAAAGTGCAACACATGCACAACAATGGATCTGCACCCTTACCAAATCTTTATTCCAAACATAACCTGTGCAAATTTGCACATACACACCAGTTGCTATAGCATAACCTTGCACATCCTCACAGCCACTAGTTTTGCATTCAAACTGAGTTTTTTGCATATTAGTACTTACCTGCACTATGCACAACTAAAGTTCAAATATATGTGATTCAAACAAATAAGCATTCACTCCATTTTAAAACTACAGTAACTTCTCAGCCAATTGATCATAGTTTAGTATTAGGCTAATTGCCCTTGTGGGTCATTTTAAGCCTAGCCAATTACCTCATGTGAGAATCAAACCCTGCACCTTGCGTTGTGAAGGTAAACAGCTTAACTATTATGCCATAATTATATATAGATGGTTCCCCTTCACAAAGTCGAACATTCAGAAACTTGAAATGTATATGGCCGATGCCATATGCTCGAATTTCTGAAGCTCGACTTCAAGAAAGGGAACTACAAAAAAAGAACATAACACAAAAAAAGTGTTTCTGCCCCCCTGCACCCCCCACACCCCCACAACTTATTTATTCCAACTCCAAGATCACACTACAGCGCAGAAATATATATATAAATATATATATATATATATATATATATATATGTATATGGATCTACCTGACTACATCGACAGTTCACAACACCGACAACGACTTCACCGACACCACATAATCGACAGTTCACAAACACGACACCTCATACACTCGACACATCATAACAACAAACAAAACAAATCCCGTGTCCAAAACCCACACACACAACACAAGCACACCAAAATCCTCACAAACCAACACTAACCCTTACATACACAACTATCTACAACCCTAACCGAAACCCTAACCCTAAGGTCCGTCACTATCGCACACTCACCTAACCCGCGCCCTAACCCTAACTCACTTAACCTGCCCCTAACCCAAAAAATATCACTACTGCACCCTTACCTAACCCGCGCCCTAACCCTAACTCACTTATCCCACCCCTATCCCTACAGACCGTCAACATCGCACACTTACCTTACTCGCACCCTTACCTAACCCGCGCCCTAACCCTAACTCACTTATCCCACCCCTATCCCTACAGACCGTCAACATCGCACACTTACCTTACTCGCACCCTTACCTAACCCTAACTCACTTATCCCACCCCTATTCCTACAGACCGTCAACATCGCACACTTACCTTACTCGCACCCTAACGGCCGTCACTACCGCATACTTACACATCCTTTCCCCATCTCAGTGTTCTCAGCGTCAGTGTTTTCCACCGTCGGTCTTCTGACTTGTCGATCTTCTGAGTCGCTGTCACTGTTGTGAACAGTCAATGTAGTCAGGTAGATCCATATATATATATATATATATATATATATATGTGTATGTGTGTCTGTGTGTGTCTGTGTGTGTGTGTGTAAGCTAGGGTGAGGTAAAGCAGCACGTGATCAGTAATGCAAAAGTGAAATACAGTACTGTTCTCTGTTCTTCATATATGTATGTATATATGCATATGTGTGTGTGTGAATTTATATGAAGCACAGCACTTACTAAATGACATGTATTTTGAAAAGAATAAAATGACCATTGGTATTGCAGCAGATATAGAAGATCTTGAAATCGGTATATTTGTTAGCAAGAGTGTGGTTGAATGCAGTGTCCCCCATGTAGAAGTTGAAGGGGTGCTTTCCCGTACATAAAAACACTTGCATTTTTCAAAGAGAATTGCTTTGTTAATTCTATAATTCTATATATTTTAAATGGAAGGACTGAATTCTAACAACTTGTAGTTTGGTAAGTTGTTATAAATCAAGAGGTGCAAATACATACATACATGTGTGTGTATATATATGTATATATATATATATATATATATATATATATATATATATATATATATATTTTTTTTTTTTTTTTTTTAATTTTTAAAGTGCTAGTATGTTTGAGTGTACATACTTAAGGTTAATGGACTAGCTGTAGTGATTTTCAGATAATATATTATAAAAAGGTTCTGTACACGTTAGGCAGGATATGGACCTCAGGGTGGCTACATAACGTATTCTGTCTCAGTGTATTGCTATTTTTTAATTCTCCTTGCATGACACCTAGACAAAGAGAAGAATCAGGGATAGCTCTGTCCCTTTACACCACTCCCCCCTGGAAGGTCAAGCAGTGACTTGTGCTTATCATTGAGTCCGGATCATCCCTGCCTAATGATGGGGGTAGCATTAAGTACTTTCCTTAACAACTATGTGATGCCCACTCTTTAAAATCTTACAAGATCGTTTACTGACTTGTTTTTTATTGACAGTTGAAGATCGTTTACTGACTTGTTTTTTATTGACAGTTGAATATTGTTTACTGACTTGTTTTTTATTGACAGTTGAAGATTGTTTACTGACTTGTTTTTTATTGACAGTTGAAGATTGTTTACTGACTTGTTTTTTATTGACAGTTGAACCAGTGGAATAAAGGAAGAAAAAAAAAACATTTGCAGGACAGATCATTGTGCTTCCAGATACAACAAACCCTGACAGGTACCATTAGTGTCTAGCAATTTTAGGTTCTACAAATGTGTAAAATGAAATCTTAACTTTATTTATCGTTAATGCATAGAATCCATGAACAAGCAGAATCATAAATATGAATGCACTACTGAAAAATTATTAGGCTTATTATGCCTAAACGGATTAACTAGAAAAACTACTTATTTCAAGTTAAATACATGTCAAAAATGCATATCATATTTAGAACACAATATACTATTTCAGATAGGTTAAATTTATAATTATGATTTTCTCCTTCTCTACATTTCAGAAAAACACACTGACAGACAAGATTAGTGAATCTGAACAAGCTCTGTTGCTCTGTCTGTCCACCTTATTAACAACCTCTGCCAAATGAAGGGAGACATAATTACTTAATTTGCTATTCTGATCTATGTGATAAAACACACACAAAAAAAAACATATGCTTTTTTGAAATTACATGTATTTTATAGAAATACTTTGAGCTGACTGGCCAATTTAATCTATTGTTAGGCACTAATGAATGTTACTAGCAGCAGGCTTCCTGCTAAAACTTAGCTCAACATAGATAAAACAGGCACTGGGCAACATTTGGCATAAATCTGTCTACAAAAGGACTTCATCCTGTGCAATGCAACCAGAATCCAGTTGGACCACAGTGGCTTTGTCGTGTTTGGTTGCTTATAGTGAAAGTCATCGCCCCTACTTATAAAATGGAACTCCAAATGAAGCAGTGCTCAGCAGGTTAGCTATACATATTAATTTCCAGAAAAGTCTTAATGATAGTCATTCTTTTGGTAAATCTAGAATGCACTTCACACTGCAGCCATTGGCTGTTTGTGTTTAGATAAACCTTTGTTTTCAAAAAAGAACTGCAACATACTGACCACAACTAATAGCCAGATCCTGCATAGAAGTTTTTTTTAATAATTATTCCGTCCAGATATAAATCAGGCGATCTATTATAGAGGCTATTAATCCAATGTATCTATGAATAATTATAGTGCCTCTTAGGTTTATCCAAGCCACAAAAAGCCATTTGAATTTCTGTTCATCTACATGTACCAAAAGCATTTCACAGTGACTTTGTTATGTAAATGTGGCATGAACATACAATTGCATTTTTATTTATTTTATTTATTTATTTTACATTTGTTTACAGGGACTGGGCTAAAACCCATTTTCAGCAGAGGTCTGGAGAGAAGAGCTCCACAATAGTAAACAATACGTAAACAATTCCTTAGACATGGCGAAGAAACATGACATGGATTCAGCATTTGAAGAACTAACACAGTCAATAGTAATACACTTAGAGTTAGCACAGCTTGCATGTTCCTCCTGCAATATAGATAATCTAGACATAGTGCAAGATAAACAGTAGAGTAATTATTATATCCAGGGTACAGTTGGTAGTAGAATATAAAATAACTGTTAACAGTTAATAATAAGAAATTAATTAGTATAGCCAAGTTATGTCATCATCAAATTCTGTTCAGTAGTAGTAAAGAATGAGCAATGGAGAAATGAGGGAGAAAGAGGTCAGGATGAGAACTGATGCTATGCATGGGTAGGCATGGAAGGGGAAAAAGTGTAATAATAGGTTACTGGTATTTTTATGAGTAGGGGATAAGTAGTAATAGTTGGCCTTTGCTAGGCTGGACTGTTGCATGAGTAAAGCCATGAGTTTGTTAAATAACTTTTGAGTATTTTTTTTTTTAATTGAGTGGGGTTGATAGTGGTTCTAATAGGTGAGGAAGTGTATTCCAGGTGTTTGCTATGTGGTGGGAATATAGAGAATATTCTGCAGCATTTGTGGATTTGATTTTAAGGTGAGGGAATGGTGCATCATTTGTGGAGAGTTTGTGGCAAATTTTGCTATTTTGTTATAGCATGTTTCTAGTTTATCTAAGACTATCTTTCTAAGATTGATAAGAATGGGTGAGGCATAGAGTAGTGTTGACAGGAGGTAGATTCTAGCAATAGTTATTCTAGAACTATCTATTAGAATTTTTTTATTTCTTTATAGTGTTCCCATTTTTTGTGCATCTTCTTAATTGTTTGTGATATGTGCAAGTCGAATCTTAGTTTATTATCAATTATGACCTTAGTAGTTTTGTTTGTGGTTCCGGAGCAATTTTTGTATTATTGCTAGGGATGATGCAAAAGGTGGGTGGGGGTCTGAGGGTCTGGTGGGTTGAAAGATCATGAGTGTGGTTTTGTTAGTGTTAAGTATGTGCCATGAGTTGATTAACCATGATTCAATTTCAGTGAAGGACTTTTGGGTTATGTCTTGAAGCTGTTGTATGGAGGATGCAGCACATATAAGTGCAGAGTCGTCAGCGTATTGAATAATGGAAGCTAGCGGCATGGCAGTGTCCAGGTCATTAGTAAAGATAATGAAAAGTAAACAACCACGGATGGATCCCCGTGTGACTCTGAGTGTAACTGATAGTAGGAAGGATGAGGTCTTGTAGCCACTTGACTGCCTGCTGGCGGCCTGTTAGGTAACTTTGAAATCATGTGAGGGCAGATGGGCTGAGATTTTGACTGGTGAGAACAGCCACAAGCTTGTGTTGGGAAACTGTATCAAAGTCCTTAGATATCTAGAAATACTGATGAAGCTAGTCTTCTTCATTTCTGAATTGACTGATGGTTTGGTAATGCTGAAGAGGGCAGTAGTGGTATTATGACAGGGTCTGAAGCAGTGTTGGGATTTGGCTAGTAGGTTATTGTTTCTGAGATATTGTAAAAGTTATGAATGAATGCACCTTTATAGAAGATTGGATAGTGGAGAACGAATGGTGATGGGCCTGTAATTTGTGAGTTCAGTTAAATTTCTGCCTTTATGCAAATGAATTATATGTAACATTTTCCAGATAGATGGGAAATATTTTTCAAGAACTGACCAATTAATAAGAATTAAGACAGGGTAGGAAATGGCTTCTGCTGCTAATTTTAGGTATTTGGCTAGTACGTCATCAGCTGAAGTGTGGTAGGTTTCAGTATTTTTAGTAGTTTTCCTACGTTTTTTTGTTTAGATGGGTTGGTAGGAGAAAGTATTGTTAGCATTGTTTGTTGGTTTGGATGATGATGAGGGATAGGGTTGATTATTGTTGGTTAGTAATAGTATACTTTCAGTAAAATATTTATTAAATTCCTCTGCAATACTACCTGAGCTGGCTAGTATATGGGGGGGGGGGGGGGGTTAAGGCTTCTCCAGGATGAAGTAAATTATTGATTGTACTCCAAAATTATTGTGGATTTCTTTGAGGTTTCCAATGAAAATTGGTCTAGTAATTATTTTGTCTAGTTTGATTTGGTGTTTGACTTTGTTCCTAATTTGTTCATATGCTACTTGATTTGGTTGAATTTTATTAGTATGCCATACTTGCCAAGTATTGTACCTTTGATTAAGTATGACTCTAGTTTCATTGGTTAACCATGTTGTATAATTTAACTTAACTCGGAGTATTGTAAGAGGTGCTGTACTGTTAAGAATGTTAAGGAAAGTATTGTTAAAATGTTCTATTGCATCATCTAGGGCAAGTTCTTAAGGGTAGTCAAGTTGCATTTTTTTAGAGTTGCTATTAGATCTTAGGCATAAAAAGTTTTCTTGTTATGGATTTAGAGATAAATGTTATGTTTAATAAGGTTGGTATGTTGCCTGAGGAGGTAGGTTGTAATGTGATCACTAAGACTATATGGTCAACAGCCAGCATTTTGGTATAGGTTGGGTTTGTTAGTCAGCGTCCAATCGAGGATTGACTGCCTGTTTTGTATTGATTCTGGTTGGACTTGGGATAGTTTGTGTGAAGTCATAGAGGATGATGTGATTGTTGGGATTTTGTGAGCTACAGGTCATCCAGTCTGTATTGAAATCACCCATGATGATAGTTACATGTGCAATAGTATTTGAAATGTATTAGAGAATATGTTCTATAGTAGCAACATTATTACATGGTAAGATATAGGTGGCTATTATGGTTAAATACTTGTTCTGGTTGACTTGTTATTTGGTCAGACGTAGTTACAGTGAGAGGTTATTCTTAAATACAATGGGTACTCCTCTGCTTATTTTCCCCTTTCTATCTGCCCAATGTATGTTGTAGTCTGGTTTGGGTGAATTCATTGTCGGAAATATGTGGTTTCAGCAAAGTCTCTGTTAAGATGGCTATATTTGCAGAGTAGTGTGAGAGGGTGGCATGTAGTTCTTGAAATTTATTAACAGCGCTTCTGAGATTTAAATTTAGAAGAAATAAGTCAGAGTTTTTATGAGATAAATTAAATATATTTTGTACTTGAGGATTGGTTGAGGGAGTGTAGTCAAGTCCTGGCTTTTGGATGTATATCTCAACTTATAAGTTTAGTAGCTACATTGATTAGCATGTGATGGAGTTTGGGTATGTGTTTATGATATTGGAATGAAATGTTTTTTGTAGATGATTTTATAGGAGGTATTTTATGGATTAGTAGGTCAAATATAGTAGCCTTTAAGATTGCTGGTGATATTTCCAAGTGAGTGGTTTGGATGTGAGGGGAATTGCTGTATGTAGTTTTGTGGTTGGGATGAGGTATGTTTTGTTGGGAGTGATAAATTGTTAAATGGGCAGTTGTTGAAATGACTAAAATTATTTTGGCATATAGCCGTAACATTTTGGTGTCAGTGGGTTGTTTAGGTTATAAACAAATACATTTGCATTTGTATAGCTGTGAACACTTAAGTAAGTAGTAAAGACCACTGGAGGATTTTTGGTGATTAATAATGATTGTGGGAAATTATAGTAACAAGAGAGGTAAATTCCTTAGTTAAAGAAAGTGAGTAGTTAGGTGGGGGGGATAGGATTGATATTAAATTACTAGTGGGATTATATCATGTAGTAGTTAATGGATTTGCTTGCTGATTGGATAGGAATGCGAGTGGGAGTGGTTTGCTAAAATAAATCAAGGTGTATTGGGGTGGGTGGGAATGGGGTTAGGGAAGGGGAGAAGAGTGATCCAGAGCTGAGTGAGCTGGAGTGCAGCAAGGGCGAACCTCTTTTTTTGATATACTGGAAAATATTAGGGTTCAACCAAACATCCTAAAAATGGGTGATTTCAACTACCCCACCATTAACTGGGAAAACGACTTAAGTACCAACTCCTTCGATCAATGCTTTCTGGAATTCATAAATTCCAATGCCCTGGATCAACTTATCCACACCCCCACCAGGGGCAACAATATCCTAGACCTAGTCATTACCAATATGAGTGACCGGTGTTCCACACCTGGAGTCAACTCCTCGGTCAGATCCGACAATAAGCTAATCACCCTAGATATCCGCATCCTGCCCCCACCCACCATTAAGGAAGACACGATAAAAAATTCTCTAAAGCTAACTTCATGCTTCTTAAGACAGAGGTGGCGAACTTCATGACATCCATACATTTGGATAATACAGTTATGACTGCTGAATCCTACACAAATGCACTCTATAAGCACTTACACGAGTGCATAGATCGTGCTATCCCAAATAGAACCAAGATGCTATCCTCCAAAAAAAGGAATCCAATCTGGTGGTCCCTGCCATAAACAAACTGTACAACAGAAGGAAGAAACGGTTGCAAAAGAGAGTAAAATCCCATGAGTGGAGGAGCTCCCTGGTCGGCCTTAATAAGAAGCTGAGATCCCTTATAAGACCCTCCAAAGCTAGCTATGAAAACAAAATTGCCACTAAGAGTAACCACAAAGCATTCTATAGCTATGTCAAGAATCTCAATGGCAACACCCAGATCTGCTCTGAGTTACAGCAGAACGGCATGAAAATTACAGAACCAACAGATATTGCCAACATCCTGGCAGATAGATTCAGTGCTAACTTTACCCCCCTCTCACCCACTAAAGGGCCAATATCTATAAAGAAAGAATGCATAGTCCTTGTTATCACATCTGTGCAGGTAAAAGCTGCACTCTCTAAAACCAAAAACACAGCAGCCATGGGACTGGACAACATCCCAGGCTGTGTTTTACATAAACTTCAGAACAAATTAGCTCCCCACCTAAGCACCATGTTCAATCATAGTCTCACGTCAGGCTTTCTGCCCACTAAATGGTGCACAGCAACAGTTATCCCACTCCACAAAGGGGGAGCCACCATTGATCCCGGGAACTATCCCCTATTAGCCTGTCGAGCCTGGTCTGCAAGGCCATGGAATGTATCATCATGGAACTCATAAACAAAGACATTGGTAACCTCCAAACTCTGTCCCCACCCAGTTTGGGTTTGTGAAAGGCAGATCATGCCTTCTGAATCTGATCGACTTCTTTGAGGCAGTCGCCAAAGCCTAAGATGAGGGTAAGGTGGTTCACACAGCATAGTTTGACCTCGCCAAGGCTTTCTACACCATCCCCCATTCTGGAATTATAGCTAAACTCACTAAACTAGGTATAAATCCCTAAGTCACAAGATGGGTTGCCAACTGGCTCACTGACAGAACCCACACTGTAAATGTTGCAGACTCCAAATCTGACTTCAAACCAGTGACAAGTAGAGTACCTCAGGGCTCAGTCCTGGTGCCTCTCCTGTTTGGTGTCTACTTCTCTGAAGTACAGGCTAACACAGAAGGTCTCTGGCTAATGAAGTTTGCAGATGACTGCAAACTAGGAGCCATAACTGAGTCCCCAAATTATGTGGACATCCTACAGAAGGGCCTCACTAAGACAGATGCCTGGAATCAGAGGCATGGCATCAAGCTCAATGCCAAAAAGTGCATTGTCATCCCCTTTGGTAAAAGCTCTGTACCTATGAACTACCACATAAACAGCAGTCTACTTAACGCCGGATGTGTGATAAGAGACCTTGGGACCCAGGTGGACATTGCCACTGTAGTCAGGAAATCCTTCTATGTGGCACACCTCATCACAAAAGGGTTCTCATCCAGGAAAAAATAGGTAATTGTTCCCCTCTACTCGGCACTCATTAGACCCATGATAGAGTACAATGCCCCTTTTGGAATGTACCTCACAAGACATCTGCAGCAGCTGGAAAGGCCACAGAAATACCACACAAAGAGGATTACTGGTCTCAAACAGATGCCCTACACTCTGACTGTCTCAAAAAACTCCAGCTTTACTCTGTAGCATATCGCCTACTCCAAGGAGATCTCTGCCTAACATATAAGGCTGTGTTAATCCCAGAGCTGTTGAACATGCTACACCTAAAGAAATCCCAATCCCTCCAAGCTACATCCTCTAGGGACCTAAACCTTATCACCACAATAAACAGGACATGCTGGCGGGATAGATTCCTGTCCCAGAGACTTCCTATACTCTGGAACAAGCTACCCATCTATGTCAAGCAAAGTTCCTCATTAACACTCTTCAAGAAAAATCTTGATGAGTGGATGAGAAATAGGAAATACACCCCGGGGATCACTTCTGTGGCTCTGCTTGACAGGGGCCCAGAAAATTAATGTTCTTGGGTGGCGTAAGCCAGGGAACCTTGTTGGCTAGGCTTTCTTAGGCCCTTGGGCCAATAGCCTAGTACCTACTTAAGAAACTATGAACCTATGAATAATGTGGGAAGGGTCCTAGTGGCAGCGTATCACCAGGTAGGTCTTAGTAAACAATCAGTGAGGCAGTCAAAATTAGAGATTAACTACAGTTACGAAAGGGGTTCACTAACAGTACTGGGAAGAATGCATACATACATGGAAATGTTTCAAACACGGGCATTAATGCCTTTCTAGCTTGCCAATATACCAAAACACTTGTTCCCATAATAAATGTCCAGGCATTTATTAAAAATATCTAAACTAGTACTTGCTTTAATGTAATTTGGTAGTCTGTTTCAAGCATCAGCTACTCTGTCAGAGAACCAATTAGTGCACTTTTCATTCCTATAGAATCTTCTACATAGGTTATCTGATGAGTCCCTAGAACTTTTTGAAAACCCTAAACATTCCCAGAGGTAGTTGTCCCTAAATGACTTATACACCTGAATAAGATCTCCTATTAAATATCTGTAAGAGACACTGTACAAGTTCAGATATTTTAGTCTTTCCTAATAATTTAGATTTTCACATCCATAGATCCCCTTGGCATATTTCCGCTGTACTCTTTCCAGTTTATTCATGCTTGTTTTCCTGTAGGGTTTCCATATTGTTATTCCATACTCAAGTTTGGGTCTAATGTAACTAACAAACAGTGACTTCATTATGTTTGATTTCCTAGACTTTCTAAATTGTTTTATACAACCTATAGTTCTATAACTATAATTAGCCAATTGGTTGATATGATTAGGAAAAACTCATAGCTGAATCTACCCAATATACCCAGGTCCTTAAATGAGTCTACAATTTCAATCACTGTGTGCTGTATTAAACATTCACCTTTCAGTTTATGTGTCCTAAATCTCATATGCTTAATTGTTGATGTGTTTATCAGCATATTATTCTCCTGTGCCCAAATGGACATTTTAGTCAAATTACTTTGCAGACATGCCTTATCTGTAACACCTGTAATCAGTTTACCCAATTTCAGGTCGTCACCATATAGACTATAGAACACCTCAGATGAAAAAGTTAGGTCTGAAAGATACAATCTAAACAAGTAAGGGCCTTTGACAAAGCCCTGTGGGGCACCTTCACTATACCCAAGGATTTCATCTGTCCAGTTGGTGTGTGATACTTGTCATGTCCTATTTGTAAGCCATGCAGCTATCCATCTTATCAATAGTAGATCAATACCTAATTGTACTACTTTATTGATCAGTGTTTTGTGTATGACACTGTCAAATGCTGAAATTAAATCTATATAAATCACATCACAGCACAATTTTTAATTCATAGCTATTATTATATTGTTATAGAACATCATGTTACAGGTGGTACTAGATCTATTTTCAACATATGCATGCTGATATATGGTTTCAAGTCCCAACCTATCCAGTTCTGACAATAACTTATCCAGTATTACCTTCTCCATTATTTTTCCACAACATGAAAGTAGACTTAAGGGTCTATATGATTCTGGGTTTGACCTACTCCCCTTTCCCTTAAAGACAGGTTTAATAAGTGCATGTCTCCAATCTTGAGGAATCTCCCTATATTTGTATGACCTAATGAATAATAGATATAACGGTAGTGTAAGTTCTTGCTGAAGTGTTCTCAGGTCATTTGTACTTATTCCGTCTCCTACCTGCGCATTGTTTAGATCCAGTTTGCACAGTTCTTTTTCAATATAATCTAATATGATTCCAGTATCTGGGGTTACCTGGATGTCACTCGGACAACTTACCACCTCTTTTGTGAAACTGCTTCTTACCAAAGTTGGTGCGCCTTGTTTGCTGTGGCATAGACTGGATTCGGGCCTGCTGGATCTAGCTTTGTTTGTGTAACTTGAGCACTAATCCAGACATTCTCTAAAGTATTCAATTGTATTTATTACTGCTTGGTTGTAACTTGATTAAAGTGTAGCTATCATTCTAAGTCTTTTGGATTTAGCACTTGGGCTTCGGACCAGTTGTTTTACATTAGGAAGGTTTGTGGCAAGCACTGTGGTGGCAGGACAGGTAGCTTTCATCCTTCTAAGTTGGGAACTGCTGATTGAGAGCCCAGTGTCCAAGGGTATTAGTTCTGGTTTAGGCACTTGGGCTTCAGGCCAGTTATTTTACATTAAGAAGGTTCGTGGTCTGCACTCTTGTGGGAGAAGAGGCTGGACTCTGCCCTTCTGAGCTGGGAATTTCTGGTTGAGGGTTTATAGTGCCTGAATATTTGAACTGTATCTTACTGAAATTGGTACACCTTGTTTGCTCTAGCATAGACTAGATCCAGGCCTGCTGAATCTAGCTTTGTTTATATGCTTGTTGTTTGTTTGCTTGTTATTTCCCTGGAAACTAATTCCACCTAATACGTGGCTTCTCAGCGCTTCTGTGGATCACTAGTGATATCTGCATTGCTTACTGTACTAGTTCCTTGTTTCACTTGAAAGAAAGTTACTGTTTGTCGTTTTTGCATTTAGTTACTTGTAACACATTGCACTCAAGTTACCTGGCACTTGCTCACTAAAGCAATTATATAAGTCAGCACTAAAAATTAAAAGCACTACACCCTCAATTCCCACTGGCCCTTGTTTTCAATTATTAAGGAATTCCCAATATTATTCTAGCATATCCAAAGGTCAGTTGTCAATCTCCTCTCCGGTCCAGCTGGTGAATCTGGGAATCTTGAGGCAATGTTATAACTGCCTCATGTACACAGACAACCCTCTCCTCCTCCCACATAACACAAATACTTGCGAGAGATGCAGCTATTTAGCCAAACTGGAGGCTGAGCTCTCTCAACTCAGGACTGGCAAGACCAGACAGGAGGAGAAGGCAACTACACACACCACAAAACCAGCCTCACATAATGCTACCATACCACTGAATCAAACACATAAACACACAAAGACATACTCGGAGGCTCTGATTAAAAATTTACCTAAACAACAGAGGCCTCCAAAGCAGACACCCAAACAACTGCTACCTCAAGACACCCCACAAGCAACACATAAACCACAAAAGCAGTGTGCAAAGCAGTCACAGCCATTAAGGCCAAATACAACACCAAACATACTTGTCATAGGTGACTCCATAGTCAGACACACTGACGTCCCACTCACCAGGCTGAACAAGGAGAGGGTCACAGTAAGCTGCCTATCGGGTGCTAGAATCCGCCACATAACACAAGCACTCTGGTCACTCCACGGCAAGTACAAATATGACAAAGTCATTGTCCATGCTGGTGTGAACGACCTGAGACGTACCTCTCTGGACTACATGAAAAGAGACATAGAGGAGCTCTCTGATTATGTAGCCCAGGCAGGTATGACCCTGACCCTGAGCAGTATCCTTCCTTCACCAAGAATGATGCCACAATATAGAGACAAGATGATCAGCTTTAACAATTGGCTTAATGTCTGGTGTCATTCAAAGGGGATCCAGTGTCTGTCTGCCTGGGATGACATGCTTGACAAGCCACTCTGCTTCGCAAGGGACGGCTTGCACCTGTCACCCCTGGGATTCGAGATATTGGCTAAGGCTCTTGCCACCCCATAGTGCCTTTTTAGGCAAGGCTCAAATTCTAAACCTACCACCCTAGAAAACAAAATGGGAAGAAACTGAGGGTAATGCTGCTCAATGCCAGAAGTCTAAATCTCAAAATGCACGCACTCGAGGCCCTTCTCAGTATGGAGAACATCGATGTCTGTGCTGTAACTGAAACCTGGTTCAAGGCTCCTGAGAGCACCCTGGCACTATCAGGTTTTACCTCATATCATGCGTTCCGGCCCCAAAACCCGAACCACACCACAAAAGGAGGGGTGTATCCATATTCATAAAGGATACCCACACCTCCAGGTTGGTGGCAACGCACGAAGCTTCGGAAACCATCCAGGTGCAACTAACCATAGGCAAAACTGCTCTACAAATTGTAGCATGCTACAGGCCACCCTCTCAAACTCAGGAACCCCACACAGCCTTCCTGAAGACACTGGAGGGTATAAATGTATCTCCAAACACCATCATATTGGGTGACTTCAACTACCCGAATATAGACTGGGAACATTACTCAAGCCCTAACTTTGTAGCCCAACGGTTCCTGGAGTTCATAAATTCAAATGCCATGGAACAGCTAGTCACTGTTCCCACTAGAGGAGAAAATATACTAGATCTCATTATCACAAACATGGGGACAAAATGCTCCACACCGGAAGTATATCCCTCATTGGTGAGATCTGATCATAAACTAATCTCACTGGAAATCCACATCCCGCCCCACCCCAAACAAAAGACCACAGTGAAGAACTTCTCTAAAGCAAACTTCACACTATTCAAGACTGGTGTGGTATCCTTCAAGGCTCCTGAGCCAGTGGAAACCACAACCCAAGCTGCGGAAGCCCTTACAAATGCCTTCTATGAACACCTCCAGGACTGCATGGATCAGGCAATCCCAAATAAAACCAAGACTCTTTCCACAAAGGGCAAACGTCCAGTCTGGTGGACCCCAGCCATTAACAAACTTTACAATAAGAGGAGAAAGCTATTACATGATAGAACAAAATCCATAAAAGGGAAGTCACCCCTGATCATTATTAGTAAAAAAATATGAGCACTCATAAAATCAACTAAGGCCAATTTTGAGAGAAAAATTGCCATGGATTCAAAGGACAATCATAAGGCCTTTTTCAGCTATGTTAGGAACCTGGGTGGAAACTCCCAGATATGCACAGAGTTAGTCCAAAATGATACAAAAATCACTGAACCCACAGACATTGCCAACATACTGGAAAGACAGGTTCAGTGCAAACTTCACCCCCCTCTCCCCCCCTAAAGGAGAGATAACTATCTCAGCAGGGTGTAGCCTCCCATACATCTCAAATGCGCAGGTGAAAGCTGCTCTCTCTAAAGCTAAAAACACAGCATCAATGGGACCGGATGGTGTCCCCGGCTGTGTGCTACACGAGCTAAATGAGGAATTAAACCCGCACATATGGCAGCTGTTTAATCTCAGCCTTACCACAGGATACGTGCCCAAGGAGTGGCGTACAGCAACTGTGGTCCCACTCCACAAAGGCGGTGCCTCTACGGACCCTGGTAATTACCGCCCCATAAGCTTAACAAGTCTAGTCTGCAAAGCTATGGAGAGGATCATAATGGAGCTCATAAACAAAGATATAGGGGACTTGCAGACATTGGACCCGACCCAGTTTGGCTTCGTCAAGGGCAGATCATGCCTTTTGAACTTGGTCAACTTCTTTGAAACAGTCACCAAGGCCATTGATGAGGGAAAGGCAGTCCATACAGCCTACCTTGACCTTGCAAAGGATTTTGACACAATACCCCACTCGGGTATTGTAGAAAAACTTACCAGCTTAAATGTAAACCCATATGTCACAAGATGGGTTGCAAACTGGCTTAAGGACAGAAACCACAGGGTTAGAGTTGCTGGCGCTATGTCAGACTCCAAGCCGGTCACAAGTGGTGTCCCACAGGGCTCGGTCCTTGGCCCCCTATTGTTCGGCATCTACTTCTCAGAAGTACAGGCCAACATGGGAGGACTTTGGCTGACAACGTTTGCAGACGACTGCAAACTGGGCGCCATAGTGGAAAGTGCATTGGACACGGATATCCTTCAGAAGGGACTCATGGAAACAGATAGCTGGTGCCAGAGCCATGGCCTGAAGTTAAACGCCAACAAATGTATAGTCATACCCTTTGGGAAAAACAAGGTAACCCCAAGCTACCATATAGGTGGCAATCCACTAAGCACAAAAGAGGTTATCAGGGACCTGGGGACCCAGGTTGATAGTGGCCTTTCTTTTGACACTCACATTGCTAAAGTGGTTAGAAAGACCTTCTACATTGCCCACCTGATCATGAAGGGATTCACATCCAGATCTAGTGAGGTCATTGTTCCCCTGTACTCTTCACTTATCAGACCAATGATCGAGTACAATGCCCCATTCGGGATGTATCTCACCCGACATCTGCAGCAATTGGAGAGACCCCAAAAGTTCCTCACCAAAAGGATAAAGGGACTCCAAAATCTGTCATATGCTGCCAGATTGAAGAAACTCCAGCTCTATTCAGTTGCATACTGTCTGCTGAGAGGTGACATGTGCCTGACATACAAGGCCATGTCCAACCCAGAATTAATGGACATGCTCCACCGCAAAAAATCCAAATCCACCAAAACCACTAGAGCAAGCGACTTAAACCTTAGCATGGATATAAATAGGACGTGCTGGAGGGATAGATTTATCACTCAGAGACTCCCTATGCTGTGGAATAAAATCCCGGTCCATGTGAGGCAGAGCACCTCACTGGCTCTGTTCAAGAGAAATCTTGACCTGTGGATGGGAGATCGTAGATTTATCCCGGGAATCATCTCTGTGTCACTGCTGGACAGAGGCACAACAAACTAATGGGCACAGTATTTTTTCATATAAGGGGTGGCGTAAGCCACAAAAATTTGGGCTAGGCTTATAAATGCCTTAGGGCAGATAGCCTAGTATAAACCTATGAACCTATGAACCTATAATGTGCAATTAAAGAGTGAATAGCAGAAAGTGTTGGAACTTCAGGTTGAACTTGACTTGATAAATTCAGTTTTGCGTACGCTTATAGGTCTTAATAAAAAATGCAGTTAAAGAAGTTGAAAAGCGAGGAAGGGGTAAAACCAGGCTGGGGGGAGTGTGCACATATTGCATATAAGAAAACAGATGTTGAATATTAGAACTATAGTTTTAAGAAAAGGAGGCAAACACTTGTCAATTCCGTGTATATAATAATTAATATGCATAAACAATTAAGTTTTGCATGTCTGGCGAGACATTGAGGGATTTTTTTACTCAGTTTCTCGGCACACAGTATCCAGAAGAGAGAGTGATCATTCGGGGCCTGTCTTGCTGTTGAGGAAATCAGGGGGTGTAGAAGAGACAATTAAGTTTTGCATCTTCTCTAAAAGTAAACTTGGTCCCAACAATGACAAAGGACATAACCTATACAGTTGAGGGTATTACTCTACCAAGCACTCCCTGAAACATATAATGCAAATGCTAAAGTGAATAATGTTGATTCCTAACACAAAAATTAAAAAAGTTAGACCACGATATGTTACAATGGTTCCAATTCATGTTCTACAAGAAATGCCACCTAAAACGTTTCACAAAAATCATGTCTTGGAGCAATAGGAAGAATTCTAAATTATTGGATTGCTGAGCTTAATCACTCTGCTATGTCACGTTTTAACTTTTCAAAAATACAAATGAACCGTCACAGGTTTAGAAAATGAGTCTGTGTAGAAAATGTATAGGCCAGACTGCATTAACTGATCATGTATTAGATCTATAAAGATTTTTGTGGGATTTTGTAAAGATGGTACAGAGAAGGCTGTCATGAAACAAAGTGCTGACAACAGTTGAGTTTGTACTTATAGAATGGACAGTACAACATTTAGTACATTAACAATTGGCAAAGAGTACAGAAGTAAAAATCTTCCATGGTGAGAAAGAGATTTTTCCTCCACCACTTTTCATGGACAAGTATCATGTTTATGTTTTAATAAGATAAAATAAATATTTCTGAGACTTACCTGCACCACATGTGAAAAAATGCATAGCTATAAAGATAAAAAAAAAGTGAAGGTCCTTAAAGATTTTTTGCAAGGTGACCTCTTACGTTATCTGAGTAAAGTTAGGTCTTAGATTAAGAGCACAACAACAACGATCAACATTTTAGTGTAGACTGGGCCTGGATGGTCCGTAGCCACCATGTACATAGTCCTATTATATTCATCAGCTACTTGTACTTCTAGGTTAAAATATATTAGACAGTTTAGATGATGGTATGAATTTGGATGGGCCCTCCAGAGAGATTATTGCTGCATTGTTTTCTAAAAAGGTGTTTTGAGATGATAGCAAAAGTTTGCATGTGTTAAAAGTAATCATGATGGATGCCATGGAGGCATTAAGATATGCAGTCAGTGGGGCTACTACAAGCATTAGAGACCCAAGAACTTGAGCACTACTGTCTCTAACGGACGTACTTTAACATCTTACAGCTTGGATAGTATGCCAATTCTGCTTCTACTTAAAAATGAGTTCAGGCAAGCAATTGTTGCTTCTTACCTGAGCACATTATTTGTGTTTGAGCAAAGTAAATGTGGTAGCCTTGGAGAGGTTGAGGGAGTGGGTGTGAGTGTAGACTAAGACACTTGTCGGGAAGGGGGTTCTGTTTAGGTAGTGTGGTGGGGATTTTAGGTTTAGGAAATAGAAAGAAAGTTTAGGGTGAGGGACATGGAATGGAGTTTTATGGACAGAAAGTGAGAAGGGGGTCTTAGGGTGTGGGAGAGGAATTTCAGGTTATGAGCTGGGAAGGAAGTTTTAGGTTGAGAGCTAGCATTCTGGTAGGGCTTTACAGTTTTATAAGATAAGGTATTGAGAGGGCTCAGTAGTTACAGGACATCTAGTCAGTGGGAGTTTGAGCACTTGCCTATTCAAGCAAGTGGCAGTGAGCAAGTGTTTTCAAGTATATAATAGAGAAACACATGTAACTGATCCTATGAAGTCTTGATAATATATAATTTGGTGTTATACCTACATTTATGACACAGAGGTCAACATATATTTGGAAGCACTACACTAGTGAAGGCATAACCTAGACAGCATTACTTTTTACCTGGAAAGGTAGTGAACAATAAATGTTAAGTTATTTGAATGATTTGTATAATAATTTCAAGTATCTACATGTTTATGATATTTTCCATAACTCATAAATTAATATTCATTTTAGAGTATTAGAAGATGATATCCTGTAGACCCCAATATATAAGAAAGCAAAAGGCAGAAATATGTTATTCAGAGTTGTAATGTGTCATTCTGCTCATGTCCTGAGGAATGAAGCTTGTGCTCATGTTTAAGAAGTCAAAACAGATATGTAGTTTGGAGCATACAAAGGAATCAGAATTTCTGCTAAATGTGGAAAATGTCCGAGTGGTAGAGCTATCAGACAAGGCTGACTGATATCACTGTTGATAAGGTCATGTACAAAGATAGGGAAGTGCCATGCAAAGAAGGAAAACGAGGCTGAAACCACATATTGCCCTAGTGTACATATAGTGAGAAATTTTGGAACAATGTTAGCATTTACTTCTCTCGGATAAGCATTATCCTAAATGGTACATTGGATCCTGTGACACTCCCTTAGTAAGCCTCGTTAAAAGAATTCTTCATAAAACCAAACACATGCAGGTGCATAAAAGTGGGTCATATCATCTAATTCATCAAACTGCCTTCCTCTCGCTTTAACTCTGCTCTGTCTCTTCTCTTTCTCTGTGTCTCTGTTGTCATCCCTCTCTTTGACAGCCCATTTTTATATATGTATGTATACTTTCCACTCATTACCATTTTGCAGTTGGACACCATTATTTTTTTTCCCATTTTTCAGCCAGTATGATGTAACCCTGCTCATATATTGCTTATTACCACAATCTATATCTTTGTCGCATTTGTTGTGTCTAAGTATTACTTTTTTATTACCTTGGTTCTGCACTCTTTTGTACAGATAATGCAGACAGAGCCTGCAATTGGATGTGTCTGTTCAGTGCTCTACCCTGGTAAACAAACATAAATAAAATAAATAAAACAAAGTTCTGAAAATAATGAAACTCCATTTCATTAAATGTGAAATTCTTTAAATTATACTATGGATTGTAAAGCCTTATCTCTGGCAGTTTTGTTGATTGTGATACAGTTTTGAATTATATTATATAAACAATTATAACAGAACCAATATTCAAAAGGGACAATAGTAAAGACTGAAAACTAGTATTAGCATAATTAGTAAATGTGAGAAGATTTGTGAGTTCTAATTCAAAATAAATTTGAATTGTTTATGGTATTCAGGCCATCCAAATTCTGATCTTTTTAAAATTTTTTAAATCTGCTCAGACGTAGAAAATGTTAAAACTGTGTAACTCATATTCAGAGAAATAGCTCTAATTACTATGTTCATGCTTTTTTCTGCAACTTCTTATTTCTATGTGCATATTCAGATAATTATTTATATCAGTTGTGAGTATAGATAGCTTTGCAATGGTCTTTGATTAGCCCTATGTGTTTTCATGCATAACAGAATATATCACAATGCTGTGAATATCAAAAGGCAAGTTAGGGAAAAAACTGACTTAAATTAAAATCTTATTTCAGAAATATAGCATATGCTTTGGAGACACTTATTTGCTAATTTGTCTACTATTTGCTTACATGATTATAGTCAGGCAATAAATCCTGTCCTTAGTTTATTTTAGAAGATTTCCAAAACCCAGAAAGTAACCTGCACAGAAGGCTTCAGATATATTTTACTGCAACATAAAGTAAGTGTCAAAGACCACGACATGAAGCCTGATGGTTATACAAGATTTAATGACAGTTGGGAGTAATTCTTTGTGTAATTATGCAATTAGTGTTCAGATGATTTGCTGATGTATGTATAATATTACAATCTGGAGATGACTATATTAACAAGGAAGCATATTATCAGGACCTTTAAGGCACAACAAGCCATACGTACTTGTTTATTAATGTTTTAATGATACAGTTTTAGCACAGATCCCAGCTCATATCATCCATTAGTTTTCTCTGTGGCTCTGAGTTGATGCCCTGTGAAGCAGATTCTTAACAGAGTTTTCAGATACTGAACTTTAGTTTTAAGATAGACACTCTTTCTGTAGCACTGATGAGGGAAATCTTTTTTTCATATAAATTGAAGTCATATGAATTACATAAAATTATACAATAAAATGATATTATAATTCAAAAGCATGCATGCTGACTTAATAAATCAATCAGCATGCTCACTGTAAATTGAGTGATACCAACAGGAGGAAGTTTTAATGGGAGACTTTCTCTGCACTGCTAGTAGAGAAATTAAAATGCAAAGAATAAACTGTTCTCTTAACTAAATTGCTCTGTATAGCACAATAATCTAAAATGTTAAAATAAAATAAGAAAATAACTCACACATTTGATGCTGGCAGTGGCGTACAAGCAACTCCTCTGCATATATCACTGCCCCTTACCTCCTGAATCAGAGATTATTTAGAGAATTCATTCCTCAGTTGAAAGCCAGAATATAGAAATTTTTGGAAGAACAAGCCAACAAGTACACTGCACATAAAAAGAAAAATATACTAAAGCAAACTTGTGTATTTATATCTATATCTGTATCTATCTATATTAAATAAAATGCAAAAACAGCATAGCTCTGTGCAACCACAGAGCATGAGCAGTGTTTACCTTTATTGTCCCAAACTACCAGAAGTATGTGGAAGAACACTAAAATCCTTTTTATGTAGTCACATTATTTATATAAGGTAAAAAAAAACCTTAAATAATGTTATTGTACAATAAAAATAATCTACTCCAGAGTGAAGCGTAAGGCAGGATTTATCCAGGCTTTGCTTTCGTGATTAAACCACAACAGCTGTGGGTAAATCCTGAGTTACCTACAACTAGCCATGGTTTATTGCTGGATACTTCATAGCTTTCAACAAAATAAGTGCTTAAAGAGTTTTATTATCTCTATTTGAATGTTTGTCTAGCATGCCAAAAGATATTACAAAAAAAGTTGTGAATGTCTTAAAACTGTTTCTAAACCATGAAAAGAACAAGGCTGGATTATGGATTAACTATGTTGTTGTCAATACTGTGTATAAACATGCACCTTGAAATCACTTCTATAAAAACAACCTGTTGTATAAATGTATTTCAGCTAATTGATACTACAGGCTTTGGCCTTAGACCGCACCATTTTGTCATCCAAAGGCAATGTTGAAATCAATTTATTTGTAAGCAGTCACATATATTATTATATATCTGCATCAAACTTTACACGGTGGCAGATAATAACAACCACAATGCATGCTTCTAGAAATTTAATCACTTTTAGCAAAAATAATGACAGGTTTTTATATCAAATTACAAAAAGATTTGTATATTAATTTATTATGGAGACGTTTTGAGGGCATCAAACCATCCATATCAATGATTCCCCCAAGTTTTTTGTCCTACCCACAGATTAAGAAGGATTTAGAAAGCATCAGTTTTGATATGACATTGACTGGAAGCCATTGCTTCTCACCTGATTAATGAATAGCCTTCAAACCACTCAGGAGGTTGATGCATCCCTTATTGTAGAAAGTTCCATCATCAAAACAAACTGCACTAATTTATTTTCCTTTACCTGTTTCTGGAGGAGGTGTAACAATCCCTGACAAAGCATAGATGTTCTCCGTGCTTCACAGTTGCAGTCATCACACTTGGGTTACCTGCCTGTAGGTAGCCCTCAGTCGGCCCGAATACCAGAGTCTTAGTATTTCTGCATCAGATGCTGTCGCTTCTTCCGTGATGTCAGGTAATCAGGGGTGTAAAACAGGCAGCCGACACCATTACGTCAGTCTTTCTTGCCGAGGAGCCCGAAGCAGAAGCAGCTTGCAAGTGCCTGTTGGCTGCTACCTGACATTACCGTTTTCGAGTTTGTAATCCTGAAGTCTTCTAAAGCTAAGTACCCCATTGGGAACCCTTTTTTCTTGCTCTAACCAATGTCAGAAAAAAAAGTTAACAATTGTCTTGCCTGTGGAAAGCAAATACCTCAAACAGATTTTCATTCTTACTGTGTCATCTGTTTAGGCCCAGACCATGATGTCCTTCGCTGTCGGTTTTGTGCCTTGTTTAATACCCAAACCCTTCATCGTTGGACTATCTTTGTCACTAAATTCTTTCGCTCTCATTCTCAATACTCTGAAATGGCTTTGGTAAGCCATCTGACTACTGATCTTCTGAAAAAACATAAAGATAAAGACAGAGACAGACCGCATAGGTCAAAACCTGCCAATGACGCCTTTGCAGCTCCTGATGCCCGCTTCTATGGATTTGCAGGCCTCTGTTGAGACCTATTCAGAGTCTGGTATGCTGCAAGATGCTTCTTCCACTATGGAACCTGCGGGTGTCTCTACCTTGGATGTGTCCGGAGGCGCTGTGCAGGCACCGGCTTCTGAGGGTGAATTTTGACTTACCAATGTTCGGATCAAACTGATGACTTCATTTTTAGCCAAAACTACCGAGTTTCTTAGGCCCAGAGTGCACACTATGCCTAGAAAACTGACGACCAAAGTGCATGCTCTAGCTCCCATGCCCCAAAAACAAATGCTTAGAATGTCTGAAGACCTTATCACCCTAATTAGGGGAAGCCAGCCTTCCCCTGCTAAAAGACAAAGATTTGAGTTTCCTAATGATTCTACAGACCAGGAGTCCAAATACTCTGACCCTTCTGATTATCAGGATATGTTCTTATCAGCCTATGAGGATTCAGATGAAGAAGAATCCATTCCCTCTGCTTCCCCTCAAGAGGATTTTTCTTTTGGAGAAACCTTGCATACTTTAAGAGAGCATTTCCGGTGGGAATGCCAAGACTATCCTCAGTTCAAAAAGAGACTCAGAGAATTTTTAGAGTTGCCTCAGCACAGGCTTCTAGCTATACCCCCTGTCCCGGATGTTGTAGATGATGTTTTTATGGAATCCAGTTTTACTTCAGATACATTACCCCCGGTCCATATGAAATCTGACAGGTACTACAGAGTACCTGATTCCCACAAATTTCTCTTCAAGAATCCTACTGCTGATCCAGAAACCTTTTCCCAGGGACCTAAAGGTATTAAGGCTACTACAGCCAAAAATCCTACACCTTTGGACAGTGATTCCAGAGATTTAGACAGATGGGATAAGAAGGTATATACCTCTGCAACTCTTGCAATAAGGGCATTGAATTGCCAGTTTCACATGTTGAAGTACCAGCAACATATTATGGAACTAATTAAACAAAAATGGTGTTACTTCCAGATTGTGCAGAAAATAAAGATTTAAAACAGCTAATGCATTCTGCAAACCAAGTTAGTAAGCAGACTTTGCAGTGTGGCTTTGATGCCCTAGAAGCTTCTTGCAGGGCTGCAGTCACTGTATCTGTACTGAGAAGGCATGCTTGGCTGAAGGAACAAACATTGCCAGATCATGTCAAATCTAAATTACTAGACACTCCTTTAAATAAGGACTGTTTGTTTGGCACCAAAGCAGAAGTTTTTAAAAAGATGGAAGAGAAAGCTATATCTATGCAAACTGTCAAAGAATTCTTACAAGTGCAGCCAGCTAGATTCAGTAGGCATTAGCCTTCAAAAAACTGGTCCTTTCCAGCTCCTTCCAGGCCTTCCCAGACCAAACCCAGGGGAAACAGGCCACCCAGACTACAGTCTCAGTGTATGCAGAAATCTAAACAATGGAGTGCCCCCACATCAAAAACAGGGAGTGGTAAGCCACCCTCTTATGGAAAAAGTTCACAATGACTTATCAATTATTCTTCCCAGCCCTGCCCAATTACTTGTACCCCTAGGAGAAAAACTTGCCCATCATGCAAAGAAACTGGATGTCCATTACTCAAGACCAATGGGTCCTAAACATTGTATCCCAGGGGTACAAATTCTAATTCCATTCACTGCCAACCCCAAGTGGGTTTCCAGACCTTCCTCCAAACCAGTGAGCAGAGGCTCAAAAGCAAGTACTTTTCCTGCTCAATATCAGAGCTATTCAACCTTTTCCACTAGAACAAAGGGGTCAGGGTTTCTACTCCAGACTTTTCCTGGTGCCCAGAAAAGAGGGCTTTTGGCACCCAATCCTGGATCTATCAATTCTCAACACCTTTCTGGTGGTCCCAAAATTCAAGATGCTTACCTTGCAACAGCTTCTCCCTATTCTAGCCAAGGATGCCTGGTTAGTCACTCTAGACTTAAAAGAAGCTTATCTGCACATCCCCATAACTGAATCATGCAGAAAATATCTACATTTCAGGGCAGGCTCTATTCACTATCAGTTCTCTGCACTTCCCTTTGGCTTATCTACTGGGCCCAGAGTATTCACAAAGTGCCTGGCTCCACCCATTGCATACTGCAGGCAGAGAAATATCCAAATTTTCCCATACTTGGATGACTGTCTGATTCAGACAGACAGTCAGGAATTGCTACTTCAGCACATGGCATTTGTAAAAAGCCTTCTCACTTCATTGGGTTACACCATCAGTGAAAAGAAATCACAACTGGTGCCCAGTCAAAAGATTGTATTCCTGGGAGCAAGCTTGGACACAACTTCCCAGATGGCATTTCTCACTTCAGAAAAACAGATCTATCTGACAAACTACTTCAAACAAATTGCCACCAGAACCCAGCTATCTGCAAGGAAAATACCGCAAGCCCTAGGGTTCATGGCCTCATGTATTCTGCTAATTTATATGCAAGACTGCGTATGAGGAAACTTCAATGGTAATTAAAAAGTCTTTGGTGCCAAGATCCTCATGACCTGGAAACAGTCATTCCTATCATACCTTGTTTAAGGGCAGAGTTCCTTTGGTGGGCAGAAGCATGCAACCACAACAAGGGACTGATTTTTACTCAACCCCTCGCCACCCAAACCCTGACAATAGATGCATCAGACTATGCATAGGTGGCTCACATGGCAGGCAAATGCATTCAGGGCCACTGGAGACCAGGACAGATTCTCCAGCACATCAATAAAAAAGAGATGCTAGCTGTACAGAATGCTCTGACAGCCTTCAAACACCTAATCCTTCCAGGTCAACTGCTTATAAAAACAGACAACACCACTGTTATGTGGTATATAAACAAGCAGGGGGGGGGGAACCCATTCTTACCCACTATGCAGGTTAGCCATGATCCTGTGGAACACAGCCTTGAGCAACCAAGTGCACGTACAAGCTCAATTCCTGCCAGGCAAACAAAATTCACTGGCAGACGACTTAAGCAGAAATCTCCTA
The DNA here is from genome assembly GCF_019279795.1 of Protopterus annectens. Classification (NCBI taxonomy): domain Eukaryota; kingdom Metazoa; phylum Chordata; order Ceratodontiformes; family Protopteridae; genus Protopterus; species Protopterus annectens. Next base: position 1,323,190,624 of record NC_056746.1, read on the forward strand.
GACACACAGTAGTGGAAATTGGAGCCCAAAACCTACAATCTTCTGATCCAGAGGTGGGGGACACTAGAGGTGGACCTCTTTGCCTCCCCCAAGAACCACCAGTTGAGCAAATACTGCATCAGGAACCCTCACAGCAGGGCCTGGAAGGTGGATGCCTTATCCTTCCAATGGGAAAACCTCTCAATTTATGCCTTTCCCCCTGTCCCCCTTCTCTCAAGAGTACTACTCAAGATAAAACAGGACAGACCAAGGGCAATTCTGATGCCCTGGAATGGGCACGCCAGCACTGGTACCCACTCCTGCACAGCCTGACAACAGTGCCACCCTGACACCTTCACAAGACTCTTACCCTGCTTTCTCAGCAGGAGGGACAGATTTTGCACCCACAATTGTAAACCCTAAACCTTGCAGCCTGGCGTATACCTTGAATACCCCACCAGCAACCCTCAGCAAACATGTGCTGGACGTCATTCTTGAAGCCAGAGGGCCTAGTACTAGGAAATCTTATGCTGAAAAGTGGAAAAAATATTGTTCTTGGAATCATTCTCAAGGGAAGGACACAACAGTGCCCTTCTTACATCTAATCCTGGATTACCTAGCATAGCTACTCCACAGAGGCCTATCCTTCTCCTCCATTAAGATTCGTGCCTCTGCCATCTCAGCTCATTATAATACTAAGCCACCTGTATTTTCTCACCCTCTCATCAAACAGTTCCTGAGAGGGCCTAACAACTTAAGGCCCCCTAGAAGAGCACCCACCCCTACCTGGGACCTTAACTTTGTACTGGAAAAGCTCATGCTTCCTCCTTTTGAATCTGCTGCCTCAGCAGAGTTAAAATTCCTCTCTTAGAAGACAACCTTGCTTTTAGCTATAACTTCAGCAAGAAGAATGTCTGAGTTACAGGCACTAATGGCTGTGGAATGCTTCATTATTTTCCATGCTGACAGGGTTTCCCTCAGGACTAACCCATCCTTTATGCCTAAGGTGGTGTCCGGTGTGGCTTTAAACCAATCCATCCATTTGCCAACCTTCTTCCCTAACCCTCAGAATAAAGGGGAGAAGATCAAGCTCTCCTTGGATGTGCACAGACAGCTCAGGTTCTACCTTGACAGGACTAAGCCTTTCAGAAAGTCTGACCAGCTGCTAGTCAGCTTTGCTACAGGGGCAGAGAGTAAGGTCATTTCAAAACAAACCATTTTCAAATCGATAGCACACTGCACCCATTTCTGCTACAAGCAAAATGGAAAACCTACCCAAGAGGGGATCAGACCACATTCCACTAGGGCTATTTCCATCTCTACAGCCTTTCTCATGGGAGTCCCTACCAGGGACATTCTGGAAGATGCAACCTGGAGTTCTGCACACACTTTCACCAAGCATTACCACCTGCCTATCTTTTCTAAATCCAGGGCTGGATTTGCTACAGCAGTCTTGCAAGGCCTACTAGCCAGTCCTAACCCTTCTTAACTGCCTCCACCCTTCCTCAGCTTTGGGAATAAACCCAAGTGTGATGACTGCAACAGTGAAACATGAAGAACATAGTACAGTTGTGTACACTTACCATAAATGTAGATGTTCAAGTGTATTCACTGTTGCAGTAATTAGTTTCCCTCCCTCCAGCCGCCTGGTTTTCTTTATCTTTCTACCTCTCCTCTCTATGGTCATTCCTAATGGCATTGGTATTTGCTTTTTACTGGTGGTGTTCCCCGTCATATACTAGCTCCCTATTTGGGGGCTCCTGACATTTGGTTCAAGAAAGACTGATGTAATGGCGTCAGCTGCCTGTTTTATACCCCTGACGACCTGATGTCATGAAAGAAGCGACAGCATCTGACGCAGAAATACTAAGACTCTGGTATTTGGGCTGACTGAGGGCTACCTACAGGCAGATAACCTAAGTGTGATGACTGGAACAGTGAATACACTCGAACATCTACATTTATGGTAAGTGTACACAACTGTACTTTTTATCCATTCAATTTCCTTCAACCGCTTAAACAATAAAAGTGGTGTTCTTTCTTGCCCATCACCACATAAATATATGCCCCTCAAGGGAAGGCATTGTTTTGCAAAATCCATTTAGGGTTGGTTTGTTCAACAACTATGTCCCACTCCCCTTTTGGGGACTTATTCTTTGTCTGTCTAGCTTTTTGACCTTGATGAGACTGAGGGAAGGGGTGCCTGTGTTAGCAGATTCAGTAAAAAGAAGTTAACCTTAGATACACCTTTTGCCTTTATTCTACCTGATGGGCTCCTCCATAGCTCATTTTTGCCCTTCTCATTGATACTTGATTGATGGATCAATTCATCCCACAAGCCAAGCCCCCTAACCCCAGTCACTTTGCCACTTAAGTTTACCTCCCAGTTGATCTCTGGTAGAAAGGAAAGGCAAGAAAAAAGAAATGTGTTCTCAAACATCCATTATAAGAGAACACAAATTGCAACCAATGTAATTCCAAATCATGTGACAGTGATTACTGTTTATGTCTGACTTGATTACAGTATGTGATGGAAACCAGCTGCCCCTCCTTTTGAAACAGAGGGTGAACTGTTAACTTTTTATTTAAAAATACATTTTATTTATCTGTTTATATGTATGTGCAAGTTCTATAAAATGCTTTTTAGTGGTAACTAGAATGAGTGCATAGGTTCATGTTAATTTAAACTTATGCATGTACATAACCTTAAAATCATTGCTAAAACATATATCCATACAGCTTTAATGAAACCAGATATCAAATGTGTGAACATTTTTCATCAGTATTTGACCAGACATTATCTGCCAGTATCATAATACGAGTTTATGTTCTGAGGCTGAAGAAACAGCAAAGTCGCAGCTAAGTTTCTGAAAGGCTTCTACAACAGTTTAGGACATAGTGTTTTATATGGTTTTCCCATTCTGCAGTTTAATTTTAAAGGGTAATACTATAGTGAGTACATGAATGCACCTTTCTTGTTACAAATACTCTAGATGCATGTTTCATTGTTTTATAGTAAGGAAACTAGGAGAAGAAATTCAGAACATTTTAGTCAAAATACCAAAGTCTAATAAAAGTATTAGAGCATTTATAGCAAACTAGAGCAAGCTCATACCTTTATTAGAGTAACAAGACTTTTTTGTTCGAGGCATGCAATACTTTTTTTAAGAAGATTAATATAAATGACTTCTTAATCCTGCCAAAACCAAAACTGTGCTTTTTGGAACTCAGAAAATTAAGTAGACACCTGGCTGTTTTAATTCTCTTTGACCTTTACAACCATTCCATAGAGACACCCTCCACCTTCAAATACCTAGGACTGTAGCTTGATCATTCACTAACCTTCCATTTCCACACAGACAAAGTGAGATCAAAAATAAATTCCCTCCCCTTCCGGGACAAAAAAGATCAAGATCAGCCATTGCCAAATGAGATCTCCTTCTCAACTTGAATATGGGCTCCAAATTTTTGTTTCTGCCTTCAGGAAAAACATTGCCAAAAGTCCAGACTATCTCTGACAGCATCTGCCGATTCATTACAATTTCACCTCTTGCTGTGAGCATCACTGTATCACTGTAGAAAAAGAAAAAAATAGCTATCCATAATACAAATATCTAACCTACTTTTAGGTTTCAAACTTTTAGGATCTGATGATAGACTTCACAGAAATGTTCCTTATACAACTTGAGACACTACTCACAAGCCACAAGTCTCATTACCCCAGAACCAAACTCCACAGCAATGCACATGCTCTGTCAAACCAACTCTCATTACTCCCTAGAACCAAACTCCACACCCCTGCACATGCTCTGTCACATCAACAGTCATTACCTCTAGAAACAAACGCCACAGCACTGCACATGATCTGCCACAGTAACTCTCATTACCTCTACAACCAAACTAAACAGTGCTGCACATGCTCTGGCACACCAACTCTCATTATCCCTAGAACCAAACTCCACACCCCTGCACATGCTCTGTCACATCAACAGGCATTACCTCTAGAAACAAACTCCACAGCACTGCACATGATCTGCCACAGTAACTCTCATTACCTCTACAGCCAAACTAAACAGTGCTGCACATGCTCTGTCACACCAACTCTCATTATTCCTAGAATCAAACTCTACAGCACTGCACATGCTCTGGCACACCAACTCTCATTATCCCTAGAACCAAACTCCACAGCACTGCACATGCTCTGTCACACCAACTCTCATTATCCCTAGAATCAAACTTCACACTCCTGCACATGCTCTGTCACATCAACAGTCATTACCTCTAGAAACAAACTCTGCAGCACTGGACATGATCTGCCACACTAACTCTCATTACCTCTACAACCAAACTAAACAGTGCTACACATGCTCTGTCACACCAACTCTCATTATCCCTAGAATCAAACTCTACAGCACTGCACATGCTCTGTCACACCAACTGTCATTACCCCTAGAACCAAACTCCACAGCACTACACATGCTCTGTCACACCAAGTCTCATTATCCCTAGAATCAAAGTCTACAGCACTGTACATGCTTTCTCTTCTCAGGCACATACACTTTGACAAGCTTTCCCCATTAACATTAAGGAAATCAACACCCATTCCAAATTCTGATTGTAACTCAAAAAGCACATCTTCCAAGTGAAATATTCCTGCTTCAGCAAAACACATATAAACTAACCTATCCTCTTTCCAAGTCCCTTAACCTCTCTCATGAATTTACTGAAGACTGACCCACTTTAGAAACTAATGTATATATTGTAAATTACACTTTGCTTGACTGTACTTTGCACTGTTTTTGTTCACTGGAATGTATATACACAGTTTTTTAAGTAACTAGTTTAAAGTATTATATTATTGCTTGCATTTCTGTATGTTTTTTATGAAACTTTTTGAATTTTTACGCAGGCTGAGCCTGGAAATGGTTAATATTGATCAGTGCACTACCCAGGTAAACAAATATAAATAAATAAAACAAACTAATAAAGATGTGCTCAGTTTTTTTACATGATTCATTTGTTTAATTATCCCTTCCCCGATTCCTCTCCTTTTAGTGCAAAGAATCTGGACAAAGCTAAAAATAATGGGGGGACAAAGGCCCCAAAATAGGAGCAGATCCTAAATATGACTCTTGTAAACTTAGAAATTTGCTAGAATAACACGTTTTGTGTTAGCATTAATTTTCTGACAAATAGGAATTCAGAAAGTCAAATGTCTGTCATTATTTAGTGACTTCCATCCACAATCATTTGGCAGAAAAAAACACAAATTTTATGATGAACAGACCAAAAAATATGAGTCAAAAATCTGGACAATTGAGAGGTACGTCCCTCCCCCTTCTCTGCTACTATGATTAATGCAGAACAGTTGGAAGGTTAGCATAATGGTTAAGTTATTTACCTTAACCACATAAGAAAAAAGGGTTTGATTCTGACATGGGATAATTGGCTTGGCTTAAAATGTCTTGCAAGTGCAGTTAGCCTAGTACTAATCTATCTACAAAATTATAGGATTGATCAAAAGGTACTACTTTTTAATTTTATTGCCTCTTTTATGTACTACCATGCCATGTACATATTTTATTATATTATTTATTACAGAGTTTGTACCCCCAGCCTAAATCAGAAAATAGGCCATTGAGATCACAGCATAACCCTGGTTAACAAATACAACTAAGTTATACCTCTCAAACACTTAGAGCAATACATCTGGACAAAGCCAAAAGTAATTGGGGAGGAAGGCCCTAAAACAGGGACAGAATTTAAAATGCCCCTTATAAACTTAGAAAGTTGGTAGAATAGCTGGAGGGATAGGTTCCTGACCCAGAGACGCCCCAGACTCTAGAATAGACTGCCCATACATGTCAAGCAAAGCGCCTCTTTGGCCCTCTTCAAAAGGAACCTTGATGATTGGATGGGAGATAGGAAATTCACCCCAGGGATCATGTCAGTTGCCCTGCTAGACAGGGGTCCAGGGAAGTAAATACTGTGGGAAGAAATAGCCAGGGAATTGTTATGGCTAGGATTGTATAGGCCCTTGGGCCGATAGCCTAGTACCAACCTATGAACCTATGTGTGTTAGCACACATATTCTGAAGGATATGAAGTCTAAAAGTCATCTATGTCATTATTTAGTGACTTGAATCCTCAGTAATTTGCCAGAAAACCACTAATTTTATGAGGAAGAGATCAAAAATGTGACACTAAAATTTGGACATTATGAGAAAATCTAGACTGTTTTAAATGTATGAACTAAATAAATAACTTAATGCATTCGTGGACAGCTCTACTTGCAAAAAACATTTCTATCCCATCAATTATTCAAACTTTAAGACTTATTTTCAAAAGTGTCAGCCATCGTCACAACAAAAGTTTCATTTTAAATGCACATTCTTACTTCTGTCAATGAATTTTATATGTATTTTATAAATATGATCACTGTTTTTCATGAACTAATCTACTTTTCTACTTCAATGGCTATGGCTATGTTTTTTTAAATATGTACAAAATCCTTCAATTTCATTTTTTTGTCTTTATTTTCTTAAACAGAAGTTCAGTATTGCTTTCTTTAGGGAAAGGCAAAGGTCACTAGACTCCTTATTTATTTTATTAATTAATTAATTAATTAATTCATTCATTCATTTATATATTTACTTGTTTTTTATTTATTCATTTTATTTATTTTCCAGGAAAGTGCATATACAACATACAGAATACTCGGGTAAGATTTAGCCATTTACATACAAAGGTCCATGAGGACCATTAACAGTAGTACGTATACAACATACACAGTTCTCGGGTAACATTTAGCCATTTACATATAAAACTCCATAAAGACTATTTACAGTAGCACGTATACAATATACAGAATACTCGGGTAACATTTAGTCATTTACATACAAAGCTCCATGAGGGCCATATACAGTAGTATGTATACAATCTACAGAATACTCAATAACATTTCTCCATGAGGGCCATTTACAGTATACGTATACAACATACAGAATGCTCAGGTATGTTTACAGCATTACATACAAAATGAGGATGACTAAAACATATATTTATGAAATAAACAAGTATATTTTGCACCAACATAATCAGCATTGAGTGCAGTTAAGTTGTAATACAGTACATCAGATACAATTATATGAATTTTGTCATAAAAAAGAGTAGAAAACATAAAAATAAGAGAGCAGGAAAAAAGTCATTGACATACATGTGTACATAGGAGAGGTAGCTTAGAAATAGTTTAGCCTGGAGAATAGCAGGGGCATATCTAGTAGTCAAGCAAACACATCTCTGAATATATATGCATTGTTGAGGAGTCTGATTGTAGGTGTAATTGAGTTTCAGGATTTTACCAAGTTGTTATGCTTGTGTACTGAGATGCGATGTTTGTCAGTAGTGTGGAGAGCTGTACTGGTAGACTCAAGCTGTAGAATACAGATTAGCTTAGGGCATTTTTCACAATGAAAGACTAATATATTTACAAACTGAAACAGACTAGGTCAGGAGGAGGTGAAATAGCACAAGTCTGTTTAGGGGCCTGAGGACAGTACAGTCATGTGTGGAGTATGGCTTCTTAGAAACAACTGTGATGTTATGATGGAATTTCTCTAGTTTAGTTGTCAGGATGGACTAGAGGTTGATGAAATAAGAGAGATCTATAGATGTGGAGGCACAGCAGGTAGGTGGATGGTAATGTTATGTGGCTGCTTTCAGTCAGATATTATTTGGCTCTGTATAGCAGACCAAAATTCTAATGTACTTTTATCTCTTATTGTATGTTGAGGGTGAATGTTATGGTGTCTTCTGCTATAACCCCTAGTAATTTAGTATTGGCAACTACCTCAATATTTGTGTTATTTGTAGAGGTAATATGACAATTTTTTAAAGTTAGCTTTGCATTTGCTATGACAGGAAAGAAAAGGAGAAGTTTTGTCTTTTTTTGGATTTAGTATCAGGTCTGATTTTTCTAACCAGTTTTCTATGGAGGAGAATGAATCATGCGTGAGCTTAGAGTGAAGAACAGGATTTTGTGCACAGCAGATAAGGATTGTGTCATAGGTATATTGGACTAGTTTGGCATGTTTTGAGGCAGTGTACAAATTATTGATAAATATATTAAAACATTGTGGTCCTCATACGGAGCCATGAGGGAACTTAGAAATGCTAGAGTGCCATTTGACTGCTTGGGATCTGTTGAACGGGAAGCTGATGAAACACGAGTGATTGGAGTAGGATAGACCAAGGGATGACAGCTGATAGAGCAGTTTATTAGGAAAGATGGTGTTAAAGCCTTTTGATAGGTTCAAGGAAAAGGCAGATCCAGTACTGCTAAACAACTATCTTCATTTTGAGGCATTAAACACTGATTATGCAATGAGGTCACTAGTGTTCGATTGTCATTAGACAGAGCATTCAGAGTGCATGTTACAACACGGGCGTTCCTCAGTAGAAAAAGTCCAAAGAGAAAAGAAAAATGGGATGGACAGAGGTTTCTGTCACAGGAAGTCCTAAAAAAAACTACAGATCCCATATGTTTCATGCCGTAAAAAAAAAAAAACATCTCTGGAGTGGAAAAACACCAAAAAGTGATCAGCTGACTTTATATGCTTTCTTAACCTATATAAATATAGCAGAAATTACATCAGCATATATGTGTCCTAAACATGCAAAGTACATCAACACAAAGATGTCTCACACATACAGAGTACATCAGCATATACATATCCTACAAATACACAGTACATCAGCATATACATGTCCTCTGCATGCACATTACTTCAGCATATACATGTTGCACATATACACAAAACATCAGTACATACATTTCCTACATATGCACAGTGTATCAGCACTTACATGTCCTATGCACGTACACTACATGCATGTCCTACACATGCACAGTAGATCAGCAAATATGTATCCTACACATGCAGAGCACATCAGCACATACATGCCCTACAGATACCCACAGGATGGAAGAAGATATAAAAGATGAATAAAATCTGCTTACACAATGATTACAATGGCAAGACATTTCATTCTTAAATAATGTATCTCTTTAATAATAATCATAACTTATGTTTGGGTGCTGGCAATGCAGGATTTACCCATGGCAGGCAATGTTGGATTGCTCTGGTTCAAAACCCATCATTAAAACATGCCACATTGGTTTCACTTCATAATCTCGAATTACTGAAGTCCCAAATTTCAGTAACCCGAGACTATAAAGTCAAACCATTCACAATACAGAAATCCACAATCACGAACATACATACACCATACATCACATAACACACACACACACTATTCCACCCACAGCATACAAACTACACAACCCTACACTACATATAAGCAGTGAGGCAAGCCCCCCTACACCCCCTACTTATATATAGCAACTCTGAGGTTGTGCATAACATATAAAAAAAAAACTCACACCACACCATCCTCCACTCGCTCGCACACAAATACACATCACACATACACAAACACCAACAAATCCAACACTCACACTCACACTTACACCTCTCTACCCTTACCCACACATACAATGTACAAAAACACACACACTCACTCACCTGCAATCTCGGGCACCATAACACTGCATGTGACATACCAGAAATGCATAAGCGCGGATTTGAGATATTCAAATTCACTCTTATGCACTTTCGGCATTCTGGTTTTTGCCTTCATGGTCTCGAGTTAATGAAATTTGGGATTTCAGTAATTCAAGATTATAAAGTGTAACCGCCACATCAGAATAGTTTTGTTTCCAATAATAAACATTGGGCCAATAGAAGGCAATTTATGTACTGCCTTCTCATTTCACATCTGGCCAGCCTATCTTATCAATGTCTGCTGGAACTTTTGAAACTTCTTATTCTGAAAAATATCCCAAGACAGTAAACTGCAAACAGCAATACCAAACAGCTGAAGGGTACACATATGGGTATATCCTGATCTACTCATAGGTTCATAGGTGTGTACTAAGCCAACGGCCCTGGAGTCTTTACAAGCCTAGCCCATAGAAGTGCTAAATTATATAAGAACTTATTTTATTGGTATGCATCTGTATTTTATTGCAAATGTCATCAAGTACTATGTGTCATTGTCTTATTTTTGACTTTGCTCTACAAAGTTATGAATGTAACTTTTCTGATTATGATGTCAGATCTGAACACCAAGTTAACAAGCTAAGTTTTATCATTCACTATGACCAAATTGACAGAAAAATGAAAACTGTTCTTTTGGTTAGCATAGTTTCAAGCTTGCGTACAGAGTTGCTCATCATTCTAAAACAGAGCTACAAAATTTCAAAGGAAAGCTTATTCCAGCTACACTAAGTATGAAATATAATTCTCTATATTTTTCTGCAGTGTTAAGCTAGAAGTCTGTCTCCATGACAGGTAGAACAAAAACAGATTTTGGTCTATTTCCGTCCTACACCCAGTGGGGAATTGTGTGAATAAAGTGCTGTAACATCAGAATAGTTTTGTTTCCAACTGTAGACACTGGAAGAACAGAAGACAACTTATGTACTGCCTACTCACCTCACATCTGGCCATCCTATCTTATCAATGTCAGCTGGAATTTTTGAAACTTCTTATTCTGAAAAATATCCCTAGAGGGTAAACTGCAAACAACACTAAAGAACAGCCAAAGTGTCAGTAGGATTTTTCTTTTTCTTTTATTATTATCCTGTTAAGTAAAAAAGGTGTGCATAAAATAAACATATGTAAATATGTATTTACCAACCATGAATTCATTAAAATAACCCTAGAAAAGCACTTTCGTTAATACTCAGTGAAAAAGTTCTTTTTCAACAACCAAGAAGCAATGAAATAGAAAAATGTAACATCTTTTCAAGAGCAGAGCAATGCAAAGGGAGAGAAATAAGTGATTTCAAAAAGGATGTAGAAGACATTTTAGTAAAAGGTGTTTTATGTTATCAGCCAATGTAATGCTGTTTTAAGCACAGATAACTCTCAACGTATTTGGCAGAGGTCAGAGCTGTATGTAGGTCATATGATATATGATATGTCGTTGCTAACATACCCCACCAGATAGGTGATCGATGTACTTCATAGCAGACCTGGGTTGAGTTGTAAGGCTAGGCTTATAAAAACCCTGGTGGTCATTAGCATGGTACAGACCTATGAATCTCTGTTTCTCTCTCTCTCTCTCTCTCTCTCTATATATATATATATATATATATGTATACATATTTACTCTGCACAAAGGTGGGCCATCTATACACCCTGGAAACTACAGACCCATAAGTATCACTAGTCTTATATGTAAAGTCATGTTAAGAATTATCATGCAGATGATCAATATAGATATAGTAAACCTCTAGACACTGGACCCAACCAAGTCTGGTTTTGTTAAGGGAAGACCATGCCTTCTCAACCTGGTGGACTTCTTTGACAAGGTTACTAAAGCAGTGGATGAGGGCAAATCGTTCAGACTACTTACCTTGACTTGGCCAAGGCATTTGACACAATACCCCACTCGAGCATTGTTGACACACTCAAGAGGATAGGTACAAACCTGTATGTCATTCAGTGGATAGCCACCTGCTCACAGACAGGACCCAGGAAGTTAGAATTGGGGAGTCCACCTCTACAAAGATGCCAGTCACAAGTGAAGTCCCTCAGGGATCAGTCTTTGGACCACTCCTTTTTGGCATTTACTTCTCAGAAGTCAAGACCAATGTCAGTGGTCTCTGGCTGAATAAATTTGCAAAGGATTGCAAATTTGGAGCTGTCATTGAATCTCACACTGACATAAATGTTCTCCAGGAGTGGTGACACAGACAACTAACTGGTGTCAGAGCCATGGACTAAAACTAAATGCCAAAAAATGCATAATAGTATCCTTTGGGAAGTCATCCATACCTAGTAACTATCATATTGACAACACACCCCTTAGAGCTGACCCAATTGTCAGGAATTTAGGGACACACATAGATAGTAATCGAGACTTTGACCATCATGTGTCTATAGTGGTGAGGAAATCATTCTATGTTGCACAACTTATAGCAACTTATAAACAAAGGTATGGCATCTAAGTCTAAGGAAGTCATTGTTCCACTGTATTCTGCATTTATCAGACCTATCACTGAGTACAATGCCCCCTTCTGTATGTACCTAGCCAGGCATATCAAACAATTCATGGATTCATAGGTTCATAGGTGTGTACTAGGCCAACGGCTCTGGATCCTTTACAAGCCTAGCCCATAGAAGTGCCCTGGCATCAGACCTCTCAACCAACTGGGAACAAATTTCAACAGAATCAGGGACAAGTCAATAAAAAATCAGGGACAATCAGTGACACTTTTAAAATATTAGTGCTATTAACTTGAAACATTGACAGAATCAGAGCATATGAATTAATGCACATTTTCTGAAGTAAAAGAAGTTTATAACTCTTAATTATTGTCATTATTCATTAAGTGTAATTCACCACCTTTCCTCCAAAAGTCACTAGTTTTAGCAGGGATTAAGAGGGACAGAGTTAAAATTTGAGTCAAAATCAGAGGCGTCCCTGAAAATCAAGGACAGTTGAAAGGTATGCCTGGCATCATGCCATTAGTTCCTGGTGCCTCTATCAAGTAGAGCCACTGGAGTGATCTCAGGGGTGAACTTTCTATTTCCCATCCACTCATCAAGATTTTTCTTGAAAAGGGCCAGTGAGGTGCTCTACTTGACATGTGTGGGAGGTCTATTCCAGAGCATGGGTAGTCTCTTGGTTATGAACCTTTCCCTCCAGCATGTTCTGTTGATTGTGGTAATGAGGTTGAGGTCCCTGGAGAGTGTGGTGCAGAGAGATTTGGATTTCTTTAGGTGCAACATTTCTAACAGGGCTGGGTCAGACATGGCTTTGTAAGTCAAGCAGAGATTGCCTGTTAATAGATAATATGAGACAGAGAAAAGCTGGAGTTTTTTGAGTCTGTCCATGTAGGGAATGTGTTTAAGGCATAGGATCCTCTTTGTGAGGTACTTTTGTGGCCTTTCCAGCTGTTGCAGGTTTTTAGTGAGGTACATGCCAAATGGGGTATTATACTCGATGACTGGTCTAATGAGGGAAGAGTAGAGAGAGATGATGACCTCTTTCTTCCTGGATGCAAAACCCTTAGTAATAAGATGTGCCACATAGAAGGGCTTTCTGACCACACTGGCAGTGTGATGGTCAAAGGAGAGGTTGCTTTCAACCTGTGTCCCCAGATCTCTTATAACACCTTCAGTGTTCAGTGGGCTACCATCAATACTGTAATTAGTGGAAAGTGATTTTTTCCCAAAGAGAATGACGACACATTTTTTTGGAATTAAGCTTAAGGCCATGGTTTCAATACAGTCATAGATCTTAGTGAGGCCTTTCTGTAGGATGTCTACATCACTTGGGGAGTTAATAATGGCTTCCACCTTGCAATCGTCAGTGAACTTGGTCAACCAGAGTCCCTCCATGTTGGAATGGACTTCTGAGAAGTAGATGCCAAACAGGAGAGGACCCAGGACCGATCCTGTGGGACTGCACTCATGACTGGTCGGCAGTCTGAGTTGGAGTCTGCTGCTTTCACACTGTGGGTTCTATCTGTGAGCCAGTTTGCAACCCACCTAGTGATATAGCGATTGATGCCTAGTATGGTGCGTCTATCAATAATTCCTGAGTGGAGAATGGTATCAAAAGCCTTGGCCTGATCAAGGTAGTCTGTAAGAACTGCCTTGCCCTCATCCACAGTTCTGGTGACTGACTCAAAGAAGTCAACCAGGTTGAGCAGGCATAATTTACACTTCACCAAACCAAATTGTGTGGGATCCAGAGTTTGGAGATTCCCTATATCCTTGTTAGTTAGGTCCATGATGATACGCTCCATAGTGTTACATATCAGACTTGTCTGACTAATGGGGCAATAATTCCCAGGGTCTGTAGTCACTCCTCCTTTATATAGAGGGATGACTGTAGCAATGAGCCATTCTGTAGGGAGAAAGCCTGCAGTGAGGCTGTGATTGCAGGTGTGGTGCCAGTTCACTTTGTAGTTCATGTAGAACACAACCAGGGATATTATCAGGTCTCAAGGAAGCTGTATTTTTGGCCTTGGACAATGCAGCTTTAACCTGTGCTGCAGTAATGCTGGGTGCCAATCATTTTTCCAGTATTGTGATTGGTCTACTGGGGGGAGAGGGGTAAAGTTGGCACTGAATCTGTCAGCCAGTATGTTGGCAATATCTGTTGGCTCAGTATAGGAGGTACCATTGTGCAGTAACTCAGAGCAAATCTGAGTATTGCCGTGGAGATTCTTGATATAATTGTAGAAGGCTTTGTGATTGTTTTAGTGTCAGCCACAATTCTGCCTTCATAGCTAGCTTTAGAGGTTTTGATGAGAGATCTCAATTTTTTGTTGAGGCTAATAAGGGAGTTTTTCCAGTCTTGGGACTTCACCTTTTTCTGGAACAGTTTCTTCCTTCTGTTGTAGAGTTTGTTAATGGTTGGGGACCACCAGATTGGCTTCCTTTTTTTGGAGGAGAGTATCTTGGTTCTGTTGGGTATGGCTAGTTCCATGCATTTATGTATCTGATCGCACAGTGCATTGGCGTATGATTCAGGAGTCATGCACCTATTTTCCATTTGCATGGGTGCTGTGATGTTAGCCACCTCTGTTTTTAGGAGCCTGAAGTCAGCTTTTGAGAAGTTTTTCATGGCGGTTACCTCTGCTGGTGGTATGGGTAAGATGTGGATTTCCATGGTAATCAGTTTGTGGTCAGATCTAACCAGGGAGGAATTGAATATTGGTGTTGAGCAATGGTTGCCCATGTTAGTAATAACCAGGTCAAGAATGTAACTTCCTCTAGTGAGGGTAAGAATGAGCTTGTCCAGCGCACTGCAATTAATGAATTTCAGGAAGTGTTGGGCAAGTGTATTGGTGCATGAGTAGTTTTCCCAGTTGATGGAGATGTAGTTGAAGTCACCCAGTATGAGTGTGTTGGGTAGGACCCTAATATTTCCAGGGTGCTTAGGAACAATGAGTGAGAGTCTTAGGACATGGTTGGTGACCTATAGCAGGCTACGATCTTAATCACCATCTTACCCACTGTTAGTTGTACCTGAAGTATCTCCAATGTGTTATGCTGGGCTACTAGTCTGGAGGTGTGCATATCTTTTATGAATATGGAGATACCATCACCTTTGGAGCTTCGGCCCATGTTCTGGGGCAGAAAGATGTGGAATGAGTTATAGCTTGGTACCACAGGGGTACTTTCTGCTGCATTAAACCAGGTATCCGCTACAGCACAAATGTCGATGTTCTCCATTTTGAGAAGTTCTTCAAGCAAGTGCATCATGAGATTTATTTATTTTATTTATTTTTATTTTATTTTACGTTTGTTTACCAGGAAAGTCTGACTGGAACGAGGTCCATTTACAGCAGAGGCCTAGAGAGAAAAGCTCCATAACAACTCAATTTCAACAACAAAAACAAAAAAACAATTCTGTACAGTGGTGTATATACATTCAGAGAATATATCATACATTAGTTTGTTCTAAGCAAGCTTAGCTTATACATAGTAGACCTTGGATGTCAGTATTGGTAGAACAAAGCACACATTGACTGATGCAATCAAAGAATTTAGACTTCTAGCATTGAGCAACATTCTCCCTCAGATTGCATTTATTTATAGCTGCTATGGTGGTAATTTGGTCTTTGGAACACCGTCTAAAAAGGCACTATAGGGGAATTAGTATTGGAATGTCCACAGAGGTTCCTCATTAAAAGAGTACAGGATGTAAGCAAAATGCTCTATGCAGACCGTCCCAAAGCCCTATCCCTGTATTCCGTCTTCTATAGGCTTTTGAGGGGAGATCTGTGCCTGGCATACAAGGCATTGTCAGACCCCACTCTGATGGACCTCCTGCAAATCCAAAAAACAAACAATACCAGATTTGCACATTCTAAAACTTAAACCTTGCCTGTGATATCAATAGAACCTGCTGGAGAGATAGGTATCTATCCCAGAGACTACCCCTTCTGTGGAACAGGATCCCCATCCATGTGAAGCAGAGCTCCTCCCTAACCCAATTCAAATGCATCTTGAACAATTAGATAGGAAACCAGAAATTCATCCCTGGTTTGGCACCTATGTCTCTAATAGACATAGGTAACCTGTAAATGGTTAATCTCTCAAGCCCATGCTTACACTTATCAAGAGTATCAAAATTTGTCAAAGATTTGGGATGCATGGCTAGAATTAAAAAGGCCCTTGTGGTCATTAGCCTAGTAAACACCTATGAATCTACGAACCTATAAAAACACAGCTTTAATGGGATCTGACTATATACCAGGTTGCCTCTTAAAAAGTTTAAATCAGAACATACCTGGTCCATTAGGATCTCTATTTAATTACAACCTCAGGATGGGATTTGTCCCAGTAGAGTGGACAACAGCAACAGTCATCAGTCTGAATTAAAGGGGACCAGCTACTGACCCCGAAAATTATAGACCCATAAATTGACTAGTCCTATATGTAAAGCCATAGAAAGAATAATCATGGACCTAATAAATAATGACATAGGAAATCCCCAGACTCTGGACCTGACCCAATTCGGCTTTGTCAAGGCAGGTCATGCTATCTGGCATGTACTTGAGTAGACACTTACAGCAGCTGGAGTGACCTTAGAGGTTCCTCACAAAGAAATTATAGGTTGTAAATACCACGTATTATGCTGGTAGACTAAAAGCCTTATCCCTTTACTCTGTCTCCTACTGACTATTAAGGAGTGACCTATGCCTGAACTACAAGGCATTCACAAATCCAGTCCTGATGGAGCAACTACACATTCGCAAGTCAAACAGCATCAGGGTCTCCCAATTTATGAAGCTAAACTTAGTTAGCAACACCACCTAAACATGTTGGAAAGGCAGATATGTGTCTCAGAGTTTGCCCCTTCTTTAGAACAGGCTTCCTATTCATATAAAGCAAACCCCTTCCCTGGCCCTCTTCAAATACTGTTGGATCAGTGGATGAGGAATTGCAAATCCACACATTTGGCAGTGTGCACATCCCTTATGAAGAGGTGCAATCTGTAAGATACTCAAGGGATACACACAAACCCATGCCATCTTCTTACCCCTAGGGGCCATATATTGTATAAAACTGTGATATACTGACTAGGCTTGTAAGAGCTCTTAAGCTGTTAGCCTAATAATCTCTTATGAATCTATGAATATCTTGCTCTGACTTTTATGAAACCAATTCTAAAGTAAAGGACCATTTTGTGACCACTTGTCTGACAAAAGACATGGTATCATGGGCAATGCACTATTTAAGAATAGTTCAGATAAAGGAACATCACATATGTTTAACTTTGTGCTACTACAAGTAATTCTGGCAAGTAAGGGAGGTAGTGATATAAATATACCAACTGGGAATGCAGAGTATTGTTGGATAAACAGATAAAGAGCTGACTCACATCCTGATTTAAATGATGTGAGTACCCTGAAGCTGATATCACAAACAAAGAGTATGTACCTTTAATCATCTATCACCATCATTCTTGAGGTATATATTATATTGCACTTTAAACAATGCTCTTGTCCAATGACTTTAATATAGTTACATCATGTGATCATACCTAGCAAATAAGTCTTAGTGATCCGGTTTTTCTAAGTTATCCTTGATGAAGCAACTTCCAAATGCTTATATAAGTTTGTCTTGTTTTATTCTGTTTTTGTGGACCATTATTCCCTTTGCATTAAAAAAAAAAAAAGATTTTATCTTACTTGGTGACTGACATTGGCATCCTTTGGATTGTATCATCTGTCTTGTCAAACTTGTCTTTACTCACTGAGATTTCTTGTGACCGAGAGATGTGTGTGTGTGTGTGTGTGTGTGTGTGTGTGTGTGTGTGTGTGTGTGTGTGTGTGTGTGTGTGTGTGCGTGTGTGTGTGTGTGTGTGTGCATGTGTGTGCTGCTGTGTGCATGTGAGTGTGTGCGTGTGTGTGTGCGTGTGTGTGTGTGTGTGTGTGTGTGTGTGTGTGTGTGTGTGTGTGTGTGTGTGTGTGTGTGTGTGTGTGTGTGTGTGTGTGTGAGAGAGACCCAAAAATGTCTAGATTAGTGGTAGCATTTTGGAAAGGGCTTTTGGAAAGTAAAGTGCAGGATTAGGGTTAGGGTCACGGTTTGGATTTGCAAGTATCAGTAAGGGTTTTGGGAACTCTATTCCTGACAGATAGCCTATATTATCATGCCATCCAACATTTGAATTTCTCTTGACTTTTCTGGTGTAAGTCTGCAGGCTCAGCTGGCGCAAACTCATCGTGGCAACACCCAGTAGTCCCACTAGGTGGCACCCATGTGGTGAGACAGAAGATGATCTTTCTTAATTTAGTGTTTGTCTATGAGCAACATGTAATAAAAAATGTATTCGAGTAAATGCCTTAAACTTTTGTTCCTTATTTAATAAAGGAGCAGCCTACCCAGATCTGCTCAGTTGACTATACTAGTTCTAATAGATATTTTTGTTTCTAAGTGTGATAAAGATATAATTGAGAGATGCTGTATGTCAGTCATATTCGACTATGGCTTGCAGACTCATATGACATGGTAAGCCTACCTCAACCCAACTATACATGTCTTCTCATATGGTCATATTTTCATCTGTACTTATTGCTGTAAAGTATTAAAGAAAATGACAAAAACTAGAAAGGAAGAAGCTATCATTATCTTCTCTGGTCTAGATTATGTTTTCTTCATTATTTAAATAATAAATTAATACATTTGATAAGACATCCTTCAGGTAATATGACTTGACTTCAACTCTTACCAATTCAGTGAAGCCAGGGACACACACACACACACACACACACACACACACACACACACACACACACACACACACACACACACACACACACACACACACACACACACACACACACACAAGCACACACATACACACAAACACACACACTCATGCGCACACACGCATGCACACACGCACACACACATGCACACACATGCACATGCACATGGACGCACACACACTCACACACACACACACACACACACACACACACACACACACACACACACACACGCACGCACACATGCACACACACTACTATACCACCATACTAGATACATATTTGACCTATTCAAATGAGGACTTTCGTTCACATTTAATAAAACAATGTATTTATTTTATTTTACATTTGTTTACCGGGGAGGTTCGACTGGACAGAGATCTCCATGGTGGCCCGGGGAGAAACTCTCCAGAACAATTGCTAACATGCTACACATAAGATATTTACACATTCAGTTATAAAAATATAGCAGACAATAACATATGATTGCATAAGATATTTACATAAGCATAGAGAGTTAGACATACAGTTAAAAGTATAGCAGGTAGTAACATAGGATGGTTGTTCATACAACATGTTTAGTAGAGATTAACTTTATTTAAATAAAATGATTCATTAAATAAGGCTTGTAGAAAGTTTTTAATACCATTCCAAAGTGGCTTAATTTTAACACAAAGAAAATGTGGTTCCAGTCTGCATTGTGTACTTGCTCACATCTCCAACATATTCCTGTTATGGAAGAACTAATTTAACTGATTCTGTCTGGGGGTTAAGAATGCTCTGTGCAAGCATTTCCAATTAAAAACTTTCCAGTATTGTGTAAAGGATGTATATTTTATTGACAATAAGATATTTTTTTTAATATTTTCATTTAACTGTATTGAGTGTCCTTGTGTTATATATTTCCAATATGAGGTTTTGGGTATTGTTTTATAGTTTTTTGATATTTTGTATAATTTTGAAATACTGTTTCCCACCCACGAGAAAGTCATTGGGCCAAATTCAGGAAGCCTCCGTGTAAGAGTTATAACTCTTACATGGAGGTTGCAGTTAAACAGTGTGATGTCAGCATGTCATGCATATGCATGAGGTGCATGAGGCATGCTGAATCACACTGTAACTCTTACACGGTCCGTGTAAGACGGTAGGGAGCGTGTCCGTAGGCTAAGCCCTGCAAGCGGACGCGCCCCTGGAAGTCTAGAATGGCAGAAAGTAAACAGCCACGAGAGAGGCCATGGAAATGTGAATAAACACACTACACAACACATGCCCCCACAGACCAGCAATGTAAAAAGTGAACAGTGAACATTATAAAATGAAAATGAAAACTGTTTTTTTTTAAAACCCCGTAAATGTTTGCTACTGCGTGCGCTCGTGTGCGCGGGTGTGCTACTAGCGCAACTGCAGTTAGCAATCAGTGGGGAAAAGGATATAAGAACTAAATATGCAAGCTAAGCCAAGAAGTAATAGCATAGCAGTAGAGTTGTCAGCTTAAGAGCAGGCAGGCAAGGTTCGAGCCCACACAACAACCGTTTTTTTTTTTTTTGTAAATAAGCACTAAAAAGGCCCCTGACAGTATTGTACAAATGTAAAAGTATTTTCTTTTGTAAAATAGAATGAAATGGAGCATATATTTTCAAGTAATACAATAATAAAAATATTTAGAAATGTACTGATAGCTAAGCTGCTGTGAGACAGAGTGCCCGTAGCTGAGTAGTGTTTGAAAGGCTGCAAATTGCCTGCCTGTAGCTAAGCACGGGTTTAACAGGCTCAAACTGTGTGCAACTAGCTGTGCTTAGCTTAACATGTGTGTTACTAGCCAATTAAGGTTTAACCCAGCGCACACCGTTTGCGCGGAGGTGCGCGCCGCGCCCACAAGCTAACCGCCGGTGCGCATGTGTTAGCTCCGCGCAAATGAGCGCAGACCTGGTTTTAAGTGCTTACAAGTGCCTTTGGCATGTTTGATTGACAGGTCCTGAACTCATTTCTAGACATTCATGAAAATTAAAAATCAGTGGTCAGATTCGAACCCAGAATACCATGCACTAGAGTCACGGTACTAAACCACTAAGCCATGACAGTAGTACTTAGAAATGCAGAAATAGCATATATATAGGATGTAATCCAAAATGGAGCATGATAAAGCAGTTTCTGTGAAGTAGATACAATTCCAAAATGGCCAATCATAGAAATGTGCGGGAAAATCGGCATATATAAGCCCCATAGGCAGGAATACACAGCAAAAACGATTGTAGAATAGACCTGCAGGCAGAATGAGTGGAGTAGGGGAGGGACGTTGCTTTCGAGCACAGCGGTGGGGCATTGAGGAGTCCAGATACATGGTCTGGCTCCTAGTTCACCATCATGAGGCGCAACTCATGCAGGGCCAGGTCTCATGGGGAGCATACAGGGCGGAGGCATGGGACCAGTTGGCTCATGATCTCACTAGTGCTACTGGGATTCCACGTACTGGTGAGCAGGTCCATCACCACCATGCAGACCTGAAGCGACATAAAGAAGACCAGTTGACCCAATGGATCCAGGAGGCCAGGGATATGCCCAACGCCCCACTACTGAGTAAGTTACATTTTACATATGTATGTAAGGAATTCAACTAGCTGATACCATGGAGATGTGTATTCCGATATTACTTGTTTTGTATTACAGCTGCAGGTGTCCGCTCTGCGAATCGCAGGGCACATGACAGCAGGCTGGTGCGGCTGCGCCACCATGCAGGTTAGTAACCCCACCGAGTACTTGTAAATAAATATTATAGTGTAGCACGTAGCAGAACACTGCAGTGTATTGATTAAAAGTAATAGAATGTGCAAGCAACAAGTGAAAGTCTGCAGGTATGGCTGCAACAAGTTCATCAGTATGCAAGTGAAACTGGAAATATAATTGATAGAAATAAATAGTTCTGTAATACAGATGTCCCACCATTAATTAAATGTAGTATAACCTGCAGTAGTCTCAAGAGTACAGCTTCAGAAGCTGAGTTAATCACATGTGAGATATATCCCCTGTTGAAATGCTGAATCATGACAGAAGTGAGGCTGCTGGAAAGTGTTTGAATCACCACAGGTCTAATATGTGAACAAAGCCTAGAAGTACCAACCTGAACTGTGAAATAGCAGGATGTGTGAGAGTGACAGAAAGGGTCATGTATCAATAAATAAAGTAGTAATAACTCCTGAATATATAATCCTCAGTGTGGTTCTACAGAACTAAATGCATGTGGGAATTAAAAATTAACATCCCAAACTGATTTCAGTGTGTCTGAATCTTGAATTTTTAAGCCAAAATCTGTATATGGTGATGACAGTCAACAATATTCAGATAGAATGAATGATTGTCTGACATACTAAACATCCATAGTTGTCCCCTGCCCTGTCATCAAAGTGTAGCAGGATGATGTATCTGATCAAATTCAAAATAACTAGGATAGTGATGTATCTGTAACAGGTCTAGCATGACAGTCAATTAAAAATCATTTGGAAACTATCACCCACAAGTTAATTGTGTTTCTATTACAAATGTATATTAATGTATAATTTATGAATGTGTCATCATTTTCTTTCTCCACCTCACCCTATAATTGCAAATTAAAAAACTCACTAAATATTGGTATGTGAATATTTCATTAACCATGGACATTTGTCCTGTCGTTTCAAAAATATATGCATGTCCGTTGTTGCATGTGCCCTGTTCATACCTGCAAACCTGATGGCCTGTTGCCATTAATCAACCCTGCATGTTGTTTGTGTATTTCTGTTCAAATAATGCATGTGATATTGATATGCCTGTTGTTCAATGGTGTTAATATCTGGGTGTTTGTTTAATGGGAATACCAATGCATGCTGTTACAACTAATTTGAATGGAATAATATGCTACTAACCCAAACTAACATAACATACTCACAAACCTAGAACGCTTGGGAAGGCGGGTCCCATCGGATCCACCTCTCCCACCTCATCTGGCGACTGCACCTGGCACTAGTGCCCAGGCCGGACCCTCCTCCGGTGGCCCAGTGCCACCTTCGGTGGAAGCGCTGCAGGGGATGGGGCCTGTCCCCTCTGCAAGCGTGGCGAGGAGCCCGTCCACTCACCCTCCAAGGTGTCCGGTCTGTGGTGCGAAGGGAGATCCAAGACTCTGTTCTTGGGCCCCTACGCCAGCTTGAGGCCCGGGTGGCACAGCTTACGGGCATGCCCATTGTCCCAGCCTGCACAGCCCCCAGCACAGCCCCGTCCTGGGCTGTGAAGGAACAGTGGCAACTGCCTATGGGTGGGGATATCAGTTCCACTGTTGCCATCTGTGGGCTCATGTGCCCTGGATATCCCAACCTCTGTCCCCGTCAATTGTGTAACCCCCCCACATGTGTCATACACCACCCCTGTATGCATCTTGTCTGTCTTGTCTGTTAACCTACCCAACCTACCTCCCCAGCTATACCGACTACCTTCACCTGACATACCACTCTCACCTGAAAAAAAAAAAAGGGCACTCTGTACCCACAAAAAAATTACGCCCCATACATAGCTGCCCATGTTGCACACATGTCCGCTGGACATTGAAACTGTTAATTACAATTGGCTATATAACAGGTATTAATGTTGTCCTGACACCTCTCTCAGGGGTGGAAGGTTTCAAATGTCACACCAAATTACATACAAATGCACAGCTGTTGCTGAGAAAGACATGGGCAGCTATGGGCCTCACCTACATCCCTCCTGCAAATCCCAAGCTTGTTTCCCTACTGTCTTACCCTCCTTGTGACTCCTTTTTCACCACTTTCCTGTCACCCCTTTTTCTTTTCTTTCAAAGAAAATAGCGCGGTTGTGCGCTTGTGTGTGCGGAGCTCACCGCTAGTGCGCATGCGTGAGCTCCGTGCAAACGAGCGCAGACCTGGTTTTAAGTGCTTAAAAGTGCCTTTGGCACTTTTGATTGACAGGTCCTGTACTCATTTCGAAAGAAAATTAAATTACCACTGCCAGTCTCGAACCCAGGACCTTGGTAACACTAGTCTGTATGACCTACCACTAAGCCATGACTCTCATACAAGAGCATAGTGCTAAAATAAATATAACATGTAATAGTAGGAATCAATATAAAGGCAATATAGGATGTGTACTACCCAAAGCATGTCAGGTAGATTTTTAATGCCCAAATTACTGGATTCCCATACTAGTTTAGTGTTCACAGAAACAGCCCTGCTAATTGTTAGCTTGTACATAATAATGTAAGGTAATGTACATATATGAAAGTATTATATGTACACATATATATATATATATATATATATATATATATATATATATATATATATTAATACATATGAAATATAGTGGTAGGTGTCAGTATTTATACACACTCACTACAGGAAACAGTGAAGATAAATGCAGCAACCAGAATCTACAACACAGCCTGACTCCTGTGAGACTTAATAACCCTTTTAACTGTGTAAAGGTGCCTTCAGCACTTTGATTGACAGGTCCTGTACTCATTTCAAAAGAAAAATAAATTCCCACTATCAGTCTCAAATCCAAGACCTTGATAACACTAGTCTGTATGACCTACCACTAAGCCATGACTCTCATACAAGAACATAGTGCTAAAATAAATATAACATGTAATAGTAGGAATCAATATAAAGGCAATATAGGATGTGTACTACCCAAAGCATGGCAGGTAGATTTTTAATGCCCGAATTACTGGATTCCCATACTAGTTTAGTGTTAACAGAAACAGCCCTGCTAATTGTTAGCTTGTACATAATAATGTAAGGTAATGTACATATATGAAAGTATGTATATGTACACACACACATATATATATATATATATATATATATATATATATATATATATATATATTAATACATATGAAATATAGTGGTAGGTGTCAGTATTCATTCACACTCACTACAGGAAACAGTGAAGATAAATGCAGCAACCAGAATCTACAACACAGCCTGACTCCTGTGAGACTTACTAACCCTTTTAACTGCTTAAAGGTGCCTTCAGCACTTTGATTGACAGCAAAATAAAAGCATACTATTAGGCCCTACCACAAGACCATTGTAACACTAGTCTGTATGACCTACCACTAAGCCATGACTCTCATACAGGAATATAGTGCTAAAATAAGTAGAACATGTAATAGTAGGAATGAAGATAAAGGCAATATAGGATGTGTACTACCCAAAGCATGTCAGGTAGACTTTTACTGTCCTAATTACTGGATTCCCATACTAGTTTAGTGTTAGCAGAAACAGCCCTGCTAATTGTTAGCTTGTACTTAATAATGTAAGTTAATGTACATATATAAAAGTATGTATATGTACACACACACACACACACATATATATATATATATATATATATATATATATATATATATATATATATATATATATATATTAATACATATGGAAATATAGTTGTAGGTGTCAGTATGCATACACACTCACTACAGGGAACAGGTGAGAGAAATGCAGCAACCTGACTTTACAACACAGCATGAATCATGAGAGACTTACTAACCTTCACACTCACAGAACACTGTCGACAGCATACCAGCATGGCCACACCCTTACAATCTGAAAGGGCAACGCCTATCTCACATACCCTTTTATAGCACTGTCCTGAAATCACAGTGAGACATGCAATCAGTACACAACTGGCTGCATGCAATTAGCAAATGCTGCTTTACAATTGGTGCAGAGGCCATCACATGGACCTATGCAGATACCTACAAAAGCATCCAGTACTAACACTCCACACATGCAATACATTCATTGCACCAAACCGATGGAGAAAGAGAGAGAGAGAGAGAGAGAGAGAGAGAGAAAGAAAGAAAGAAAGAAAGAAAGAAAGAAAGAAAGAAAGAAAGCAATAAAGACAGTGATAAAAAAAACTGCATCATCACAGCAACAAAACCAGCAGCAGCAATTAGCAGCAGTGACACAGCAACAGCTGACACAAACACAGGTAATGCAAAGTAACAGGTTAATACTGTGTTTACTGTGAAACCTCCAAATGCATCATAGTTCACTATCTATAGGTATGTCCATGAGATAGGTTGTGTGTACATAGTCCTGATATATATATATACATATGTAATATTGCTGTACATATCTTCCATACTTAAAACTTCCATAGCTTAGAACACAAGGCCAGTTATGCATATGATGCAGTAGTTCCCAGGGTCAGTAGAGGTTCCTCCTCATTGGTGTGGGACCACTGTGTATGTATGGCACTGTTCAGGTACATATCCTGTAGTATGGCCAGGGTTTAATATCAGTCTGTAATGTGGTGCTATGTCCTCTAGGGGTGAATGTATCACACATCCAGGGATACCATTTTGTAACAGTGATGCTGTGTGTTCTGCAATGTTGAGGGTGGCCCTCACCTGGACATGTGAGATGATAGGGAGGTTACATTCATCTGTGATAACTAATTCCACATGTGTAGGAGAATGGGGGGGGATACCTGCACCTAAACTGTCTGCAACAATGTTGCCAATATCTGTACATTTGGTGAATGTGAAGCATCTTACCACTGCTGACCACAGATGCCTTGCCTTCATGTGAATCTGCTCTGTGCTGCAGTAGCCTCCTGCTATTGTTATACAATGTGCCTCTATCTGTAGTCCACTGGACAGGATAAATAAGTGGTGTGCATACGGTCTGGGTTAGATATGTGTGTGCACATTACATGCACTATGTGGGATGTCTGTGGTAAGCTTTTGCAAAGGGGCCAGCAGTGTATGTTGTGGCTTCCACTGTCCCAGTGGGCTGCATAGATAGCATCACAGTCCTAACTAGTGAATAACTGTGTAATTACATACATACATAGCAAGGTAGTGTACTGTGCTTGTGGTGTTGTTGGGATATGTATATCCAGGCTGAGTAATGTGTGTCCACATCACAGTGTTGGATGGCAACACACATACAGTATGTTGGGATGAACACCCAGAGTGTTTCAGAAGTGTTGACTGTGCAGAAATATCTGCCCATTACCTGCGCATCCCCCACAACACACACACATGCAACATATGGCAGAAGTAGTATAGCAGTACACATAGGTTCATAGGTTCATACTAGGCTATCTGCCCTAGGGCATTGATAAGCCTAGCCAGAATGTGTTTGTCTTTTGCCACCCAATTAAAATTTATTTTGCTATGCCCTTTTCCGAGGTTAGTATACTGTGCCTCTGTCTAACAGTGACATAGAAGTGATACCCAGGGTACAACTATGATCACCCATCCACTCTTCCAGATTCCTATGGAAGAGAGTCAATGAGGGACTCTGCCTAACCTGCACTGTGAGTTCATTACAGAGTGAAGGGAGCCTCTGGGTTATGAATCTGTCCCTCCAGTATGTCCTATTTATTTCAGTGCTAAGGTTCAGGACTCTTGAGCGTGTGGCTGTATGGGATTTTGATTTCCTGAGGTGCAGCATGTCCATTACTTCTGGGTTGGACATGGCTGTATACGTCAGGCATAGATTGCCTCTGAACAGGCAGTATGCCACTGAGTCCAGCTGGATGTTCTTTAACCAGGCAGCATATGGCATCTGTTTGAGCCCTTTGATCCTCTTGATGAGGTACTGTTGGGGTTTTTCCAGTTGCTGTAGGTGTCTGGTTAGCTACATCCCAAAAGGGGCATTGTACTCAATTATAGGCCAGATGATGGATGAGTAAAGAGGCACCATGACCTCCCCTGATATACACATGAATCCCTTCATGATTAGCTGGGCTATATAACATGTTTTTCAATCCACTTTGGCCACGTGGTTGTCAAATGACAGATTGCTATCAAGTTTGTTCCCCAGGTCCCCAATTACTTCTTCTGTACTTAATGGCTTAACACCTATGTGGTACTTTGCCACCAATGTGGAGGTGTGGGTATCTTTGATGAATATTGATACTCCCCCTCCTTTTGTTGTTTGGTCCAAGTGTTGGGGCTGACAAGAATGGTAACAGGTATAACCTGGTAGTGCTGGTGTGCTCTTGGGAAACCTGAACCAGGTTTCTGTTACTGCACAGATATCGATGTCCATAATGCTAAGTAGAGTTTTGAGTGCGTGTATCTTGAGGTTTAGACTTCTGGCGTTGAGTAGCATTACTCTTAGTTCCTCATCCTTTGTGATACCTATGGATGTGGGTTTGCCTTATGAGCCTTGCCTAATAAAGGCACTATGGGTGTAGCAAGAGCCTTTGCCAAAATCCATAAGCCCAGAGGTGACAGGTGCAAGCTGTCCCTAGCAAAGCATCATGGCTTGTACAGCATATCATCCCAAGCTGACAGGCATTGGATCACCTTTGAATGACACCAGTACTTCAGTCAATTGTTGAAAGTGATCATCTTGCCTTGATATTGTGGCATCATTCTTGGTGAGGGTAAGATGCTACTCAAGGTCAAGGTCATACTGTCTTGGGCTACATGCTCAGAGAGCTCCTTTCTGTCTCCTTTCATGTAGTCCAGGGAGGTATGTGTCAGGTCATTCACACCAGCATGGACAATGAGTGAGTCATATTTGTACTTGCCTTGGAGTGACTTGTGTGCTTGTGTTATGTGGCGGGTCGTAGTGCCCGACAGGCTGCTCACTGTGACCCTCTCCTCGTTCAGCCTGGTGAACATGACGTCAGTGTGCCTGATGATAAAGTCACCTATTACATGTGTATGAGGTGTGTTGTTCACTGTTAAGGGCTGTGAGTGTTCAGCACATTGGCTTTGTGAGATATGTGTTGCACGTGTTTTGTTTTGGGGTAGCGGTTGCTTGGGTGTCTGCTTTGGAGGTCTCTGCTGCTTAGGCAGATCTTTATTTTGAGCCTCCGAGTATGTTTTTGTGTGATTATGTGTTTGTTTTGCTGTTGTGGTAGGTCTATGTGAGACTGGAATTGTAGTGAGTGTGGTTTCCTTCTCCTCCTGACTGGTTATGGCAGTATTGAGTAGAGAGAGCCTAGCCTCCAGTTTGGTATATGGTTGCATCACTCACATGTGTTTGAATTTGTTGTTAGGAGGAGGGGGTTGTCTGTGTACATGAGGCTTTTATAACATTGCCTCTGGATTACCACACTCACCAGCTGGACTGGAGAGGAGATTGACAAATGACCTTTGGACATGCTAGAATACTATTGTGAATTCCATAATAATTGAAAACAAGGTCCAGTGGGGAGTGAGGGTGTACTGATATTAATTTCTACTGCTGACTGATATAATAGCTTCATTGAGCAAGTGCCAGGTAACTTAAGTGCAATGTGTTACAATTAACTAAATGCAAAAATGACAAGCAGTCACTTTCTTTCAAGTGTAACAAGGAAATAAGTACAGTAAGCAATGCAGATATCAGTAGTGATTCACAGAAGTGCTGAAAAGCTGTGTATTATGTGGAATTAGCGTACCAGTGAAATAACAAGCTAACAAATAACAAGCATATAAACAAAGCTAGATTCAGGAGGCTTGGATGTAGTGTATGCTACAGCAAACAAGGTGTACCAATGTCAGTAAGATACAGTTCAAATATGCAGGCACTATAGACCTTAAACCAGAAGTTCCCAGCTATGAATGGCAGAGTACAGCCTATTCTCACACAAGAGTGCAGACCACAAACCTTGTTAATGTTAAATAACTGGCCTGAAAGCCAACTGCTTATACCAGAACTAATACACTTGGACACTGGGCTCTCAATCAGCAGTTCCCAACTTAGAAGGATGAAAGCTACCTGTCCTGCCACCACAGTGCTTGCCACAAACCTTCCTAATGTAAAACAACTGGTCTGAAGGCCAAGTGCTTAAACCAAAAGACTTAGAATGATAGCTACACTTTAATCAGGTTACAACCAAGCAGTAATAACTACAATTTAATACTTCATGTATAGACTGTGTACCATATATTGCTGACATACTGTGCTGATATCCTGTGTGTGTACTTTTCCAGGGGGATATGGCTCCAAAAAGGAACCCTGCATACTCTGCTGCAGAGGACGAAGTGATCCATCAGAGCCTGGTGCATGACTATGCCATCCTGTTTTCACGCACCACCCAGAATCAGCAGGAGAGGTCTGCACTGTGGCAAAACCTTGTCAGCAGGATAAATGATGTTGGCATGCATGATAGGACATATGAGCAGGTGAGACATCACTGCAGTGATTTGATTAGAAATGTACACCAGCGTGCTGCAAATATCCACAGGCAACAGGTTGCCACAGGTGGGGGGGTGGCCACACATCCCCCCCTCACCAGACAGGAGGGGCTACTGCTAAGTGTCGTGGATCCAGCCCCAGAACAACAACAGCATCAGACTTGCATCCTGATGGAGGTTGGATCCACACAGCAGCAAGACACTGAGCATGCAGGTAAGATGCCATATGTACATATGACTGTTCTGTGCACTGTTACTTCATGCATGCATAAGGTGTGCACGTGGTATGTATCTGTCATCATGATATGTAATTGTGCATGTGTGATATTGGCATTATGAGCAGCTGATGTGTATAAGGGAACTGGTGTACTACTGTACTGTATCATATGCAAAAACAATGGCACACTTGTGCCCACTGACATTACTTTCCTCATATTTCCAGGTCCCTCCCATCTAGCAACGAGGCAGGCCATACATGCTGGTGAGTGTGTTTATCATTACCTGAAAAACTATTTATAATACTAGTAAGAGTAGTGTAACTCAGTAGTATACATGCTGGTGAGTGTGTTTAATAATACCTGCAATACTCAAGTTAATACTCAGTACTGAAGTGTGTGTGTACTGTGGGGTGTGCATGTGTGCAAATGTGCCTGTACCCATGTGTACATGTGTGTGTGTGTCCATGAGTGCATGTGTCCATTTCTGAATGTGTGCATTTGTATTGAAGTGCATCACCATAAAATATGTCTTGAGACTGTAATCTGTATTCCCTGTTTTCCTCCCATATGTTCTGGTGCTGCTCTGGTGACCTGCAGCAGGGAACCTGAATCTTGTGCCCCAGGTACTGATGCTGAGGAAATGTCTATAATGGTGCAGGAAGGTGTGTCTGGGTCCGCCATTGGTCAGCCAATTGACAGTACACAGCTGTCAACCCCTTCAATGCGCACAGTCATCCTGCCGTTACATCCTTTGTCACCATTGTCCCTAGGTGATAGACAGTATGCATTGGGCATAGATCAGGGTAATGTGGTACCTGTGGTACATGCATCCCCACAAAGCAGCCATGAGCAGGGTCCTCCAATGGTACCACACAGACAGTCGCCCATGGGTTCTCGTGGGGGCATCCGTGGCCGTACTGCCTCTGGCCGACGTGCCCAAGGAGGTATGTCAACCTCAACTATGTTTCGGACTGTTATGCAAGCACAGGCGCATATGGAAAGATACACCAGACAGGGTCTGAGGGAGCTGACAGCATGTCACACAGCCATGACAGATGGCATGCGTGACATTGCGAATGCTATTCATAATTTCACAGATGTCATTGACAGACATTGTGGGGACATACAACAGCTGCTCCACAACCAGATGTCCATGGGCCAGGGCGATGGTGTGCGTTTGCGGCATCGACGTGGCCGTATGCCGGCAACAGCACCAGCTGGCAGTCGCCGCGGACGACAACAGGCCCACTCACGCACCTCAAGTGCCAGCAGCAGCCCCAGCAATGCTGGGTTAGTGCTGTCATCAGGACGCCCCAGGAGACCATGTGCACGTGGCTCTGGACAGTCCCAACAGGGAACTCTGTCCAGTCAACACACACCCGCTTCCGATGACAGTACCCAGTCTGGGTTAGTACCGGATATGGTCCGTAGCACCCCTGCCAGACACAGGTACTGTGTCCGTGCCCACAGACACTGATCTGGATGACCTGACAGGTGCAGTCTGTGGCTGTCCACAAAACCCTGTACATGGCAGCCATTATGTGGGACTGTGTGCGTGCTTACACACACATGCAGAAATTTAACACCTAGGGCAAACACATACACACACACACACTGCACCAACACTGGTCCACCCTGTACTGCTGCCCCTCACAAACACACATACATACACATGTCAATTGGTGGTACCAGTGGCTGGCTTGGGCATACCTAACCCACACTCTGTGCATATGATGACACTGTGCCACCTCCAGCATACTACAACATCAGTGCAGGAAAAGGTAAACACGTTGCTGATGCACAGGGTGACTACATAGATGTGTATAAGTAGTAACATGTTGGTAACTGTTCACTGTTCCACTATGATTGTGTGTATATCCCAGCATTCCTGCTGCAGTAACTGTATGCATGTCCTGAATTGTTATCTGCACCCATACTACTTACCAAAGTGTACCAGCTGCACACTATCACATGCTACCATTGACTATGGGAATGTGCATCATGTGCTGTATTGTAGATTCAGCTATATGTATCTGTTCTGTCACACATGCATTTACACACACCCTGCTACCCCCACACATGCACATGCTCACCTGCCATTTCCATTATTTATTACCCTACATGAGTAGGTGTCAACACATGACAGGTACACATTTGAAAAGTGCACTATTTGGATTACTACCGATTTTCTCTTCTCTACCTGTACTCACAGGGTGCAGGCAACCTCATTAGTTTAAAAGTGTAATGTGCATCAGGTACTGTGGTTCCCTGATTGCCACATCCAACATGTTTTCCATATGGAAATGCACACACAGAAACATCCCACATCCACACACTTGCCACATTCAGGTTTCAAAACACTATCTAGGTATGTTCTGGTACATGTGCGTGTTACAGTAGCATGTAGCACTATACTGAGTACTGGCAGTTGTCTGTTGTCATGTTGTTTGTATAGGGTGCTGTCAACATCACTGTTTGTTAAGGGAAATGTGCACCCTGCAGTGCGTAGCCCCATTTGGCAAAAGCCACATCCCACCCCCAGCATTGTGCACACACAGTAACCCCACTCACACACTTTCCATTTGCAAGATTCAAACCCTTACCTAACTGTGTTATGACACTAGAGACAGACACATTAGCAGAGTGCACTATTTGCATTAGTGGGAGAAATCCTTTATAATGCTGTACTTAGAGGGTGCTGACATCATCTGTGTTTAGGAAGAGGGATGTGCACCCTGTAGTGTGTTCTCCCAGTTGGCAAAAGGCACTTTTCCCTTACAGCATTATGCACACACACAAACCCCACTCACACTAACTCACATGCATTCCCTTTGCATGATTCAAACCCCTACCTAACTATGTTATGACACTAGAAAAAGACACATCAGCAGAGTGCGCTATACGAATCACTGGGGAGCTTTAATTCAGGTAATATAGTTATAGAGTGCTGACATCATCAGTGTTTCAAAAGGGGAATCTGCATCCTGTAGTGTACTGTCACAGTTGCTAATAGGGGCATTTCCCACACACACATAGACGTGTTTGAGGTTTGCATATGTGGGGGATCCAGTACTCCAGTGTGATTAGTATATGGTTCGATTGCAACAATGAGGGATATACTTCAAGTGGTGAGAATTTTGTACTCATGTTTGTGATGATCAGGTCTAGTATATTTTCCCCTCTTGTGGGAATGTTGACTACTTGTTCCATAGCTAAAGAGTTTCTGAACTATGGGAACCCTAGAGCTTGAGTATTGTGGCTTGAGTAGTGTTCACAGTCTATGTTTGGGTAGTTGAAGTCACCCAGTATGATAGTGTTTGCAGAGAAATCTATACTCTCCTGTGTCGTCATGCAGGCTGTGTGGGATTCCTGAGTTTGAGAGGGTGATGTAAGAGCTCCTCTGTGTCTCTTTCCATGTGGTCCAGGGAGGTACGTCTCAGGTTGTTCACACCAGCATGGACAATGACTGCCTCATACTTGTACTTGCTGTGGAGTGACCTGAGTGCTTGTGTTATGTGGCACATTCTATCACCTGACAGGTAGCTAAATGTGACCCTCACCTTGCTCAGTCTGGAGAGCGGGACGTCAGTGTGTCTGACTATGGCATCACCTATTATAGGTGTGTCACACATTGTGTTTGGCCTTATGGGCTGTGCCTGTTAAGAACACTGACTTTGTGAGGTCTGTGTTGCTTGAGATATGTGTTCATGTGGGATGCAGCGTGTCTGGCCATGTCATTTCTGTCCGTGGTCTGGTAAGTATCACCTTTGGTGACATAGGTATTCATATGTCAGCTGGTGAGCATTTGCAGTGTTACCTACTGAAAGTGGTACAGCTTGTTTGTTGTACAATGGACTACATGCATCCCTGCTTACAGCAGCTATGTTTGCATGCATGTTTCCTTGCAGTTACCCTGGAATACTGATCCGACCTGCCATGCAGAGTTACACAGCTTCTGTGGACTCCTAGTGACATCTGCATAGCTTACTATATGTATGTTCATGTCTCACTTGACAGAATGTCACTGTTTCTCCTGTGCACATGTATATTGCCTGTGACACTTTGCATATGACTTACCTGGCATCTGTCCATGTGAGCATTCATATATGCCACTGCAGGACTCTAAACCTGATGATGCACACACTCGAAACATTCCTCAGCATGGAGAACATCGCTATCTGTGCAGTAACAGATACTGGATTCAGGACTACCAACAGCACCCCCAGCACTACCAAGTTATACCTCATACCATGCTTTTCAGGCCCCAAACTTGCAGAAAACCACAAAAGGAGGGGGTGTATTGATATTCATCCAAGATACGCACACCTCCAGGTTGGTGGCAAAGCACCAAATATCAGACACTATCCATATGCAAGTAACAATGGGTTAAACTGCCTTCCAGGTTATAGCCTGCTACAGACCACCCGCATAAACACAAGAACCGCACTTGGACTTCCTGAAAACAGTTGGAAATATGTAGGTCTGTCCATACACCATTATATTGGGTGAGTTAAACTACCCAAACATAGACTGGGAGCATGACTGTAGCTCCAAAACCCTAGCCCAAAGATTACTGGAATTTATATACCAAAATGCTATGGAACAACTTGTTACCACTCACACAAGAGGGGAAAACATACTGAACCTGATCATCACCAACATGGGGACTTTATGCTCCAGACCAGAAGTGTATCCCTCACTGGTAAGATCAGACCATAAACTAATCTCACTGGATATCCACATCCCAAGGCCACCCCCTGCACAGAAGAATACAGTCAACAACTCATGTAAAGCATGTTCACACTCCTCATAAATGATGTGGAAACCTTCAAAGCCCCCAGGCCTGTTGAAAATATGGACCAGACTGCAGATACCTGTATAAAGGCATTCTATGGACACCTTCAGGAATGCATGGATCATGCAATCCCAAATAAAAGCAAGACCCAATCCTCCAAAGGCAGACGTCCTGTGTGGTGGACACCAGCCATAAACAAACTATACAATAGAAGGATGGAGCTACTAAATGATACAACAAACTCCCAAAATGTGAAGGCATCAGTGATGAGTATTAGAAGAAAACTACAGGCACTCATAAGATTGTCTAAGGCCATCTTTGAGAGAAGATTCCAAAAGACACTGAGGATAATCACAAGGCTTTCTTTAGTTATGTTAGGAACCTGGATGGTAATTCCCAGATAGGAACCTGAGTGGTAATTCCCAGATATGCTCAGAGGTAGTCCAAGATGTCAAAAGAAACACCAAACACACAGACATTGCCAACATCCTAGTGGACAGGTTCACTGCTAACTTCTCCCCCCCTCCACACCAAAAGGGCAAATATTTATCCCAGCAGAGTGCTGCCCCCCCTGACATCTCAGATGCTCAGGTAAGAGCTGCCCTTTCCAAAGCAATAAACACTGCATCAATGGGACCAGACAGTGTCCCAGGCTGTGTCCTACATGAACTCCAAGAAGAGCTACACCCAGACATAACACTACTGTTCAATCCCAGCCTTACTACATGATATGTGGCCAAAGAGTGGCGTACAGCAACAGTGGTCCCTTTACATTTAGGTGGTGTCTTAACGGATCCAGGACACTATCGCCCCATAAATCTGAATAGCTTGGTCTGCAAAGCAATGGCAAGGATCATCATGAACCTCATAAATATAGATGTTGGGGACCTACAGACACTGCATCATACACAGTTTGGCTTTGTCAATGGCAGATCCTGCCTCTCAAACCTGTTTGATTTCTTTGAAACAGTCACCAAGGCCACTGTCAAGGGGAAGGTGGTCTACACAGTCTACCTGGACCTAGCATAAGCCCTTGATACAATACCCCACTTGTGCATTCTAGGGAAGCTCACCAGTGTACATATTAACCCCTATGTCACTACAGATATTGCACAGTGGCTCAAGGGCAGAACACATATGGTTAGAATTGCTGGAGCCATGTCAGCCTCAAAACCAGTTATAAGTGGTGTCCCACAAGGCACAGCCCTGGGATCTGTCTTGTTCAGTATATATTTATCAGAGGTACAGGCCAACATGGAAGGACTGTGGCTGAGCAAGTCGCAGATGACTGCAAACTGGACGCCATAATCAACTCTCCAGCCAACACACGCATCCTCCAAAAGGGCCTCTTAGAAACAGACGACTTGTGTCACAGCCATGGCCTCAAGCTGAATGCCAAAAAGTGTATAGTCATTCCCTTTAGCAAAAACAAAGTGACCACAAAGTACCACATATGTGTTAATCCATTAAATACAGAAGAAGGAATTATGGACCTTGGGGCACACGAGTTGATACCATTCTCTCATTTGACAACCACATGGCCAAAGTGGTTAGAAAAACAGTTTATATAGGCCACCTCATCATGGAGGGATTCACATGTAGATCAGGGGGGAACATTGTACCTCTTTACTCATCCCTCATCATGCCCATGATTGACTACAATGCCCCTGTCGGCATGCACCTTACCAGACACCTGCAGTAACTGGAAAAACCACAAAAGTACCTCAACAAGAGGATCAAAGGGCTCAAACATATGCCACATACTGACTGGTTAAAGAAACAGCAGCTCTACTCAGTGGCATACTGCCTCTTCATAGGCAATCTGTGCCTGACATATAAAGCCATGTCAAACCCTGACTTAATGGTCATGCTGCACCTCAGAATATCCAAATCCCATCAAGCTTCACGCTGGACAGACTTGAACCTCAGGAGTGATATACATAGGACATGCTGGAGGGACACATTCATAACTCAGAGGCTCCCTTCACTCTGGAATAGTATCCCAATACAGGTTAGGCAGAGTCACTCAGTGACTGTCTTCAAGAGGAATATTAATGACTGGATGGGACATTGTAGGTTTACCCTGGGTATCACTTATGTGTCACTGTTAGACAGAGGCACAGTATACTAACCTTGGAAAAGGGCATAGCAAGATAGATTTACAATGCATGGTGAAAGCCACACACATTCTGGCTAGGTTTATAAATGCCCTAGGGCAGATAGCCTAGTATGAACCTATGAACCTATGTATCTTATTCACCATTGGCCCTATGTGCTGTTAATCACCAATGCAATCTCAATACTATGGTAGCATGTGCAAAGGTCAGTTGTCAGTCACCTCTATGGTACAGTTGTGGAATATGTGAGTCATGTAGTAATGTCACAGCTGCCACATGTACACAGTCAACCCTATCCCCTACCCATGGATGTACAACACATGTATGAGATGGAAACACATAGCCAAACTGTGGACTAAGCACTCTGAACCCAGTACTGGCATAACATGTCAGGTAGCATGAAATACTACAGTGACTGCAATACCAGTCTGATGTAGACCTACACTGACAGCAATACAAGCACGGGAACACACCGGGCCATTCGTGGAGCCTAAGAATGGCATCCTGCCTGAGTGGCAGACACCTCTGCAGCTGGCACACAGGCATACATTAGGCCTGAACACAGCACGCATAACACATAGCACACAAATCCTGTCTGCCAAACAAGCACAATCTGTACAGCTATACAACACTCCTGCTGCAGTTGTGTTAGGTACTTTTATTGTCCGGTACAGTGAGGTCATGCTCACCAGGCTGGACAAGGTGAAGGTCACAGTGATATGCTCATGGGGCACTATGGTCCACCACATAACACAAGCATACAGGTCAGTCAGATGCATGGACACATATGACTCAGTCATTGTCCATGCCAGTACAGCTGACGTGTGATGTCCCTCACTGGAATACATGATAGGGAACATGGAAGGGCTCACTGAGCAAGTGGCACAGGCTGGTAGAACCCTGACCTTGGTTGACATCATACCCTCACCAGGAATGCTGACATATTACTGAATGCTAATGAATTACTGTAGCTACAACACCCTAGCTGATAGGTTCTTAGCATGCAGTCACTGCATTGCTATGGAACAACTTCTTACCACTCCCACAACAGGTGAAAACATGCAGCACCTGTTTATCAACAACATGTAGACTATATGCCCCAGACCAGGTGTGTATCCCTCACTACTAGGTTGATAGCATCTACATCTCACACTGTATATACACATCCCACATGCAGCACCTGCACAGAAGACCACAGTCATAATGTTACCCAGTGCAAATACCATGTATTCACATGTGGCAGGCATCACACATGGTAACTATTGAAGGTCACAGGTACATATGTGCATTTGGCACACACATACATCATGTGTGCATTGCCATAACTGGTTTAATCGATGTCATGCATTATTGTGAGAAACAAACTGCACACATGGGCATTCTGTGTGAGCAAAACACACGTGACATGTCTGGAATCAAAAGCCATATATAATTGTGCTATTGTTTAGAAAGGGGTATGTGCATCCTGTAGTGTGTTTTCCCAGTTGCCAAAAGGGATGCTTCTTTCATACAAACTAACACACACACTAAGCCCCCTTCACACACACGTGCCACTTACTGGATTCAAACCCCTCCCTAACTATGTTATGACACTAGAGACCGATGCATTAGCAGAGCGTGCTATTCACATTACTGGGAGATTTCTTTTCTCCTGATATACTTATAGGGTGCTGACATCATCGGTGTTTAGAAAGGGGAATGGGCATCTTGTGGTGTGTTTTCACAGTTGCCAAAAGGGATGTTCTTTTCATACACACACGCTAACCCCCCTTCATACACACTTGCCGGATTCAAACCCCTACCGAATTATGCTATGACACTAGAAACGGATGCATTAGCAGAGCACGCTATTCGCATTACTGGTAGATTTCTTTTCTCCTGATATACTTATAGGGTGCTGACATCATCGGTGTTTAGAAAGGGGAATGGGCATCCTGTGGTGTGTTTTCACAGTTGCCAAAAGGGATGATCCTTTCATACATATTTACACACACACTAAACCCCTTTCACACACACTTGCTGGATTTAAACTCCTACCTAACTATGTTATGACACCAGAGAGAGACGCATTAGCAGAGCGCGCTATTCGCAGTACTGGGAGATTTCCTTTCTCCTGATATACTTACAGGGTGCTGACATCATCAGTGTTTAGAAAGGGGAATGGGCATCCTGTGGTGTGTTTTCACAGTTGCCAAAAGGGATGTTCCTTTCATACACACTTACTAACCCCCCTTCACACACACTTGCCACTTGCTGGATTTAAACCCCTACCTATGTTATGACACTGGAGATGGATGCATTAGCAGAGCGCACTATTCGGATTACTGGGAGATTTTCTTTCTCCTGATATACTTATAGGGTGCTCACATCATCAGTGTTTAGAAAGGGGAATGAGCATCCTGTGGTGTGTTTTCTCAGTTGCTAAAAGGAACATTTCCCTCACACAGACTTGCACACAGACCAACCACAATCACCCACACACACACATTCTGTATAAGCTGTCATTCCCTAGGGCAAACAGCCTAGTGTTGGCCTCTACACCCATATGTTTAACTGTCAGATGCACATTATTTGGTGCTGATAGCAGTGTTTGCAGGTCTTTATTGCCATAACATTTCCTGTTTGTATGAACAACTTGTGTATCTGTGGAAGATGTTTGCATATGGGGGAAATCCACTATATCATGTATGTCTCTGTAGTCATTTAAGTGTGAGCACTGTTCAGATTGCTATAATGTTGTTGGTTACTGGAATAACACGTACATATACCAGATATATGTGGCAAAATGCTAAACTGATATTTGGACTAAATGTGTGAGCATGCCCAGTTCAGCCTTCCCATGGCATGTTGTGTAAAAGATGTCTCATTTATCAAAGTGTGTGAGCATGCCCAGTGTGAGCTTTCCATATGTTGAACTCTGCAGCCCATCACATTTGTGGATGAGTGTGAACTTCAACAAATATCTCCTGTTTATGGTTGTGTGTTCTGTGTCATGTTGTGTAGTTACTGTCCAAATGCTTTTTGTGAGAACACAACAGGGATTGTACTGTGCCTGCAGGGTTTGCATGGGATACTTTGCATAAAATTGTCAACATCCGTTCATACTGACCTAACACGGTAGTACTGTATAGTGTAGTGGTTCAGTACTTTCACTGTGGTGGACAGTATCCTGGGCTTTAGTCCTATCACTGCTTTACATTTCCATAGTGAGCACAACAGCCTGGTTAGCGTCCAGTTGTGCACATCTGACCATGTTGCATTATGTTCAGATATTAACTACTTACAACAGCCTCGTCCAACATCTGTAGTGTATTCCACAACATAGGTGTACATTGGCAAACACTACCGATGTGCCCTAGGCCATTTCTAATGCTAGTCAGAGAGTGTGCTTGTCCTTCAACACATTGTAAGTGTAGTTTGCCATGACATATGTCATGTTTAGTATACTGTGCCTTTGTCTACCTGTGACATAACAGTGATACCCAGGGTAGACCTACCATCTCCCATCCACTCATTAAGATTCCTGTTGAGGAGAATCAACGAGTGACACTATGGATAACCTGTACTGGTAGTTTACTCATGCGTGAGGGTGGCTTCTGTGTTATGGATAATGCAGTAGAGCTTGTTCTATGTATGTCAGTGCTGGGGTTCAGGTCCCTCATGTGCATAGCTCACTGCCATTCAGATTGTACAAGGTGCAGCATGTTCCTTGATTCCAGCTTGGACATGGCTTTCTACACCAGGCACAGCTTGCGTCTGGGTGGCCAGCATGGCAGTATGTGGAGTTGCACTCTTGTTTAATCAGGCAACACATTACATCTGTTCAAGCTCTGTGATACTCCTGGTGGGGTACTGTTGTGGACTTTACAGTTGATGGAGGTGTCTGCTGAGGTACACCCCACAGGGGCTGTTGTAGTCAATTGTAACGCTGATGAAGGATAACTGCAGAACCACAATGACCTCCCCTTATCTAGATGTCATAACCTTCATGATTAGGTTGGTATATGGATTGTTTCTGTTAACACTACAGCCACATGTTTGTCCAATGCAGGATATCTATCACCTTGTGTACCCAGGTCTGTCATTACATGTTAAGTATGTAATGGGTTAACACCTATGTGGTAATTGGTGGTCACTTACTGTATATCCACAGAGGTTTACTATACAGTTTTCTCCATTTAACTTGCTGACATGGCTATGGCACCAGTTGTCTGTTTCTATGTGGCCCTTTTGTGGGATGCTTGTGTCA
Source organism: Protopterus annectens (assembly GCF_019279795.1). Taxonomy (NCBI): domain Eukaryota; kingdom Metazoa; phylum Chordata; order Ceratodontiformes; family Protopteridae; genus Protopterus; species Protopterus annectens. The sequence goes on from NC_056746.1 coordinate 1,323,231,990, forward strand.
GCTGGAGTGTCAGATATGTTGGGCAGTTTGTAGTCCTCTGCAAACATGTTCAGGCACAGTCCTTACATGTTGGCCTGTACATATGGGGCATATATACCAGACGGGGAAGGTCCCAGGACCAAGCTTTGTGGGATACCTGTTATATGTGGTTTGTAGTCTGACATGGCTGCAGCATGTCTGACCATGTCAGTTCTGTCGCTGGTCTGGTTTGCAACCCCTCTAGTGACATAGGGGTGTATACATAAGCTGGTGAGCATATCTATATTGAACACGTAGGGTATTGTATGGAAGGCTTTGCAAGGTCCAGCTATGCTATGTGGACCACAATGCCCTCATCAGTGACCTCAATTACTGTTTCAACTGAGTCACACATGTTTAGGGGCAGGGTCTGCACTTAATAAACCCACACTGGGTAGGGTCGGGTGTCAATAGATCCCCAATATCTTTATGTCTGCGGTACATGCTGATCCTTTCCATAGCTGTGCAGACCAAGCTTCTCATGATTCTGTGGTGGTTGTTTTTAGTATCCATTCAGGCGACACCTTTCTTGAGAATGACCACTGTTGTACACTGCTCTTTGGGTACATATCCTGTGGTAAGGCTGACATAATGTCAGGGAGGCAGCCGTCTGCTGGGAAAGATATTTTGCATTATGGGGGGGGGGGGTTTGCACTGCACCTGTCAGGATGTATGTTGCCAATACGTGTGTGTGTTTGGTATGTTGTTTGTAATATTTGTGTGATCCAGAGCATATCTGGGAATTCACAACACACTTCCTACCATCAGTTGCAGCAGCCTTGGGATTATCCTTAGTGTCCTGTACAATTTGTATCATAATAGGTTCATAGGTTCATACTAGGCTATCCACCCTAGGGCATTTGTAAGCCTAGCCACAGTGTGTGTGGCTTTTGCCACCCCTTGCTATGTGAATATTATGGCCATTTATGATTTACTTAGCTGTGCCTCTGTCTGGACATGACACAGTAAAACCCCCAGTGTACATCTACAATCTACAATCATCCATCCATTTTGCCAACGTCCTGTTGAAGAGAGTCAGTGAGGGGCTCTGCCTAACATGCAGTGGTATTCTGTTCCAGGGTGTGGAGAGCCTCAGGGTTAGGTATCTGTCCCTCCAGCACATCCTATTTTATTATGTGTTGAGGTTGACATCTCTGACTCACACAGCTCCGATGGCTTTGAGTTTTCTGGGGTGGAGCATGTCCATTACTTCTGTGTTGGACATGGACTTGTACAACAGACATACAATGCCTCTGTGTAGGCAGTATGGGACTGCATTCAGCTCTGGTGTCTACAGCCAGGCAGCATATGACATATATTTGAGACCCTTTCTAACTCTTGGTGAGGTACCTTTGAGGTCTTTCTAACTGCTGCAGGTGCCAGGTAATGTACATCCCAAATGAGGCATTGTACTACATTATGGGTCTGATAAGGGAACAGTATAAGGGCACAATGACCTTTGTTGACGTAGATGTGAATCCTTTCATGATACAGTGTCCAATATAGACAGTCTTGCTTGCCAAATTGGCAATGTGACTGTCACATAACAGGTTACTGTCCACTTGTGTCACTAGGTCCCTGATTACTCCTTCCATACATAATGGTTTACTACCTATGTGGTAATTTGTGTGTACCTTGTTTTGTATTTGGTGGTACATTCATACTGTCCACTGTCTTCAGGTCAGTGGGGTGGGGTTCCTGTGTGTGAGAGTGTGATCTGTAGCATGCTACAGACTGTACAGCAGTCTTGCCTACGGTTAGTTGCACATGGGTGGACTGCAATGACGTAAGCATTGTCAGTTAACTGGACATATAGGTGTCTGTGCTGAATATGGATACTCACCCTCCTTTTATGTTTTGTTCCAGGTTTTGTGGCCATAACACATGATATGTGGTATTACCTGGTAGTGCTGGTGTGCTGTCACGAGGCTTGCAGCAGGTTTCTATCACTGGACAGACATCGAAGTTCTCCATACTGGGGAGGGCCTCAGGAGCATGCATATTGAGGTTTACACGTCTGGCATTGATCAGCATTACCCTTCTGTTTCTTTCCAGTTTTGTTTTCTATGGTGGTGGGTTAGTCTTTACGGCCATGCCTACAAAAGGATCTCTGTAGGTTGCAAAAGCCTTAGGCAATATCCAGACGCCCATGGGTAACAGGTGCAAGCCATCCCTAGAACAGCAGCATGTCTCACTATGGAGTCACCTATTACAACTGTATCAGGCATGTTGTTTCTCCTTCTGTCCTGTGACTGTTTGGAACACCAGCTTTGTGTACTATGTGTTACATGTGCTATGTCTGGAGGTTATTTTATTGGGTGTCTGCTTTGGAGGCTTGTGTTGGTGTTGTGTGTTTGTAATTAGGGCCTCTGGGAATGTTTTTGTGTTTATGTGTTTGGTTTACAGTCGTTGTAGGTCTATGTGGGCCTGGGTTTGTGGTGTATGTGGTTACCTTGTCCTCCTGACTAGTTTTGACAGTACTGATTTGGGGGTGCTCAGGCTCTGGTTTGGCTACCTGGTTGCGTCTATCACATATATTTGTATTTACTGGGGTGAGTTGTTGTGTGTGTACTTGGGACAGGTGTCACATTGCCTCTGGATTCACAGATTCTACTTGTTTTGCCTGGCCTTAGTGGATTGTATGTGTGGACACATTTTATTGCCATACTAGTGATCACAGATTACTTCACTTTTTATGTTTGATCTATCATGTGGTAGCTTCCTCATTCTCTTCAATGGTTTAGTAATTGCTGGAGTCCAGCATGCCAGATGCCTGGGTGTATGGCATTGTGTCTTGTTGTTATTTGTGATTGCAGACTCCAAGCACTCTTGGCTGTGTTCATGGTATGCCTGTATAACATGTTCTGCAGTGTGTCCCATATTCTGGACTTGCACAGGGCCTTTCATGGATTCCACATTGGTTTGTAGAGGTGCAAGCTATGCTTTATACATGTGTTTCACTGTGGTATTCTGGCCAGGGACTGGGGTCGGGATGTGTAACTACAGTGTGATTACTCTATGGTCTGGTCTTACCAGTGAGGGATACACTTCTCATCTTGACATCCAGTACACATATTTCTGATTATCACATCCAGTATGCTTACCCCTCTTGTGGAAGTGTTACATTTTGCATGTCCATTTTGTTTGATGGATTCTGGGAAATTGTCTACAAATGTGTCGGTGCTAGTATAATACAAAGAGTATAGTGACAAACGTCTCAAAAGCTGACTTCACACTTCTTCAGACTGAGATGGTATCCTTTAAGCCCACTGGGCCAGTGGAAACCACAACACACAATGGTGACTCCTTCACAGATGCTTTCTACAGACATCTCCAAGAAAGCATGGACCATGCAATCACATATAAAACCAAGACCCTCTCCACCAAGGGAAAGTGGCTTGTCTGGTGGACCCCAGCCATAAACAAACTGTATAACAAATGAAGGATACTAATGCAAGACAGAAGCTAAATCTCCTAAAGGGAAGGCAGCTGTGAGCAGCACTAGTAAAAAGCTACATTCTCTCATAAAGACATCCAAGGTCAACTTTGAGACAAAAATCACCAAAGACAATAAAGATAACCACAATGCCTTCTTCAGGTATGTCAGAAACCTGGGTGGGAACCCTCAGATATGCTCAGAGTTGGTACACAACAACATAAATTTCAGTGACCTGACAGATATTGGCAACATTCTGGCAGACAGGTTCAGTGCAATTTTCCCCCTCTCTCACCCCCAAAAGAAGATAGTTATCACAGCTGAATGTAACCTCACTGTCACCTCAGATGTCCATGTGAGAGCCGCACTCAGCAAAGACAAAAACACAGCATCAATGGGACCTGATGGTATCCCCAGTTGCGTGCTACGTGAACTCCAGAAGGAGCTAAACCCGTATATACAAATGCTATTTAACCTTAGCCTTGCTACAGGATATGTACCTGAACACTGGCATACAGCAACAGTGGTCCCACTCCACAAAGGAGATGCCTCCACAGACCCTGGGAACTACCACCACACAAGCTTAACCAGCCTTGTCTGCAAAGCTATGGAAAGAGTCATTATGGAGCTCTTAAACAGAGACATTGGTGACCTACAGACCCTTGATCCCACCCAGTTTAGCTTTGTACAGGGCAGATCCTGCCTTTTGCACCTAGTTGACTATTTTGAAACTGTCAGTAGGGCCATTGATGAGGGCTAAGCGGTCCAGACAGCCTACCTGCACTTGGCTAAGGGCTTTGACACAATACCCCACTCAGGCATCATAGACAAGCTCAACAGCTGAAATATAAAACCATATGTCACAGGATAGGTTGCAAAATGGCTAAGAAACAGAACCCATAAAGTCGACATAGCAGGTGCCTTGTCAGATTCAAAGCCAGTCACAAGTGGTGTCCCACAAGGATCTGTCCTGGGACCCCTCTTATTTGGCATTTACTTTTCAGATGTGAAAGCAAACACAGGAGGGTTGTGGCTGACAAAGTTTGCAGATGACTGCAACCTAGGCACCATAGTGAATACATCAGCCGGCACACACATCCTACAGAATGCCCTCACAAAAACAGATAGCTGGTGCCTGAATCATGGCCTGAAACTGAATGCAACTGATGTGTAGTCATCCCCTTTGGGAGGAACAAAGTACCCACTAATTAACACATAGACAGCAACCCACTGAGCACAGAAAACAAGGACCCATTTAGATAGTGACCTCTCGTTTGACACCCATGTTGCCAAAGTGGTTAGAAATAACTTTCTATCTTGCCCACCTTATCATGAAGGGTTTTCCATCCAGATCAAAGGAGGTCATTGTACCCCTATACTTCTCCCTTATCAGGAACATGATTGAATACAAAGCCCCATTTGGTATGTACCTCACCCAGCACTTGCAACAGCTGGAGAGACCCCAAATGTACCTTACCAAGAGGATCAAGGGTCTACAACACGTCATATGCTTCCAGACTAAAGAAAATCCAGCTTTATTCAGTAGCATACCGCCTACTTACAGGTGACCTATGCCTGACATACAAGACCATGTCCAATCAGGATTTGGTGGACATGCTCCACTGCAAGCAATCCAAATCTACCAGAACCATGAGAGCTAAAGATTTGAACCTCAGCACATACATGTATAGGACATGCTGGAGGGACAGTCATAACACAGAGGCTTCTCGCATTCTAGCACAGAATCCCAGTTCATGTTAGACAAAGTCCCTCACTGACTCTCTTCAAGAGAAATCTGGACAAGTGGATGTGAGATCGTATGTTTACCCCAGGGGTCCTCCCTGTGTCACTACTAGACAGAGGGACAGTCAACTTATTCAATTAAGTAAGGGGGTCATAATGTGTCACTACTAAGTCAGAGGCACAATATTCGGAATCTATTCTGTACACTTATTGCCACTATAAGGGGTGGCAATAGCCACATCACTATGGCTAGGCTTATAAATGCACTAGGGCAGATAGCCTAGTAGTAAACTATGAAACTATGAAACTATGGTGTATGTGTAGGTTTTTTTCAGTCAAGCAATATAATGTGGTTTGGGGGGCTTGATATCTTCATGTATTCCAACATAGGCCTGGTGCAGTTCCTGCTATTAGGACAGTGGCCTGCAGCAAGCTATATAGTAGTAGGCAGTTTTAGCCATTGGTATTTGACCATGGCTAATCCATGCTGCTTCTTGTTGTGGTACCAACATGGGGGTGTGGTTATCCATGACATTTATTGCTAGTCACCCTCATTTTGTAGCTTGTTCCATGTTTTGCTGCTGTACATCACTGTATGAGGTGTGACCTGGTAGTGTTAGGGTGCTGATGTGGGCTTTGACCCAGTTTTCTATTACAGCACTGATATCTACATTCTCTATCTGTGTGCGTTTACACTGCACACATCTTGCTGTTTATACTTCTGGCATTGGGTAGCATTACATCTAGGTTCCTATCCCTTGTGGTACCTATGAAGGTGGGTTTGTGTTTTTGTGGTTCATGATTGGTGAGGGTGGATGTTAGTCAGGGTCCTCAGGTGTGCATATGGTACATGGTGTTACATTACTTAACACATGGCATTCATGCCTCAGGTGGTGCTGCAGGGCTGCCTCTGTCAGATGCACATACTACACTCCCTGTACATGTTTGGAAGCATGTTGTGTCATGTTAGGCGACCCTGTTACTATATGAGTGAGTCGGAGGGGGTATCAGTCCCAGTGTTCCTACTGAGCCAGTGTATGTGCTATGCATTGCCTCTTTGCCAAGGCCAGGGCATACTGGGCACGCCTCCTTCTGCCTACTGGGGCAAGGTCAGGTAGTTCCTCCTCTGAGTCACCCTCTGCCTGTGGTGGCCTTGGCAATGGTGGGGGTATGTTTGGCCCAGCCCTATGCTTGTCCTGCTGCAGCTGTTTCCGCAGGATCATATTATGTAGCATAGCACATATCATGATCATTTGGGTACATGTAGTTGGTGTGTAGTGCAAGGCTCCACCAGATGTGTCCAGACACCGGAACCATGACTTGAGCAGCCCAAACACACGCTCTATGACATTACGTGTTTGTGCATGTGCCTCATTATGGCGTTCCTGTTCAGGTGTGTGTGCATTTCTGATGGGTGTCATCAGCCACGGCTCAAGTGCATAACCTGCATCTCCCACTAGGTGTCCATGTGGGAAGTCCCCACTGGCAAATGATTGGTACAGCTGCGTCAGATGCCAGATGTGGGAATCGTGGTAGCTCCCAGGGCAGCCAGCACACACATTCATTATTATGCCCTGGGCATCACACATGACCTGGCAGTTGATGGAGGGGAATCCCTTGCGGTTAATATAGGCTCTACCCCGCTCACCAGCTGGTGCTTTGATGCATATGTGCGTGCAGTCTATTGCACCCAGTACCTCAGGGTATCCCGCTATTTGCTGGAAGAGACACATATTGCTGGCCACAACCTCACGGGCATTAGGGAAATATACATGATCACCGACATGTGCTGACATGGCATCCAGGAACTGGTGCAGTACCCTGGAGGCTAATGCCTGTGATATTCCCATCATATCACGAGTTGGTCTCTGGAAGGTACCTGTTGCTAGTATTCTTAGGCCAACACATACCTTGGTTTCCACTGGGATGGGTTCCCCTCTGTTGGTTCTGTGTGTGAGACGTGGCCTGCACAGCTCAACAATTTGCTGCAGAAGGTTTCTGTCCACTCTGTAGCGCTCTACTATCTCCAGCTGATGTAACCCATGGTAGGTGACCCTGGGCCTGTATACTCTTCTCCTTCTCCTCACTCTGGGTTGTCTGTCAGCATCTGTATTGTCACCACCCTCAGCAATTCACCTATGCCTGATTATAATAGCTATGGCAGCCCCTAGCATTTCTGCTCTGAGTTCAGCTTTTTCAGTTTTCAATTCTGATAGCTTACTCCTTTCTTGCAGTATCTCTTGAGAGAAACACCCTGCACTGCTGTTTGCAGTGTTTTAAGTGCTGGGTTGGGCTTCTAGTCTGCCTGTGTAATTGCCTGCTTCTAATTGTTATCACCAATTAACTCCAGCGGTATCCTCTGGCAGCTTCCTTGTAATCTGGTTGTTTCCTTTTTCCTCTCTGTTTCCTCAAGGGAAGCACTGTGCACACCAGCATAAGCACGCTCACAGTGACTTAAACACGAGCACACATCCTTACACGGTTTGAACTGGGCTGATTCATGGTAAAACATGCGCACTTTGCCTTACACACGTGCACGCCCGCGCAAACCGTTGTAAACGGTTTGCAACACGCTCCCACATGTTGAACCTGCCTTACACGTATGCACACACGTGCATGCACGTATATCAAGAAAGTTTGAGTGTAGGGATAGTGTGCACCCTCTATTTCTTGACTTTCCTAGTGTTCTGTTGGGACACACCTCTCTCCCTGATGTCTGTCTGTCATCTGTCACATTACACTGCCCTCCAATGTGATACATTTATTTCTATCATTCCCCCCCATGATGTCACCTACCTCTTACTCTATTCCTCCCCCTTCTGTAACTCTTACACTACTCGGAAAGTGCTCATTATCTATATGCCAGTGTGATTCAGTATTGAAACCCTCATTTACATAGGATTGCCTAGTAATGTTTAGTTACATCTCTTACACTGAACTTCCCCCCCCTTGGCAACCACTACACGGTGGCCATATTGTTTTTGGTTTGCTAGTCCCTGCATTGTCATTCCATGTAATACATAAAACCCACAATTGTGAGCTTATAAGCTTCGGTTTTTACTTTTGAGCAGCGCACCTCGTTTGTGCAGTTAAACATAAAAATCCCCCGAAAAAAAAAAAGTTATTTTAAATAATTTTGCATCACTTTTTAATGCCAATGGCCACATATTTGGCCATTGGCATGCTAGATGACACATATGCACCCTTTATTTGGAGCTGACATAGCTCCATTGTCAATTTTGCAGAAATGTACTCAGTTGTCAGCTGAGTACATTTCTGCAGCTAAAACGTCCGTTACACGGACTGGTTTGGGCTTCCTGGATCGCTCAAATACCTCATTTGCATATCTTTGAGCTGCAAATGAGGTATTGAGCATTTCCACGCCCAGTCCGTGTAAGAGACGTGTTAGCTGTCTCTTACACGGAGGTTTGAGCTGTTCCTGATTCGGGAGGCTTACACGGAGGCTTACACTACTCTTAAACTCCGTGTAAGCCTTCGTGAATCCGGCCCATTATGTATGATTTCATATATGTATTTCATAAATGTAGGTTTTTCTTTAAATGAAGAATTATTAATTATTCTACTTAAATCTTGTGACTATGACAGAATGCTCTGTAAAGTTAGCCAGTCCTGTTGTGGAATTTTGTATGTTGTTTTTATTACTTGCATATCAAAAACTTTTAGTTCTTTGATACACTGGAGCCAACAAACAAATCATTTCTGCTCCCAGGAATTAATAATCTATATAGTTTATGTGGAAAGTTCTTTGTGACTATAAATCATGTTAAAAGATCAAACCAGATTTTTAAATCTATATTTGCATTAATAATTTTCCTAAATAAGTCTATAATAATTAACCATACGAGTTTTAGTGGGTTTAGTTATGTTATATTGCATACTAATACATAATGTGTGGCATGGCAAATTGTTTGTTATATTGCATACTAATACATGATGTGTGCCATGGTAAAATGTTTTTATCTGTTTATTTATTTATTTATTTATTTATTTATTTATTGCAGTTTGTTAACTGGGAAAGTCCATTGGGCCAAAGTAGCCAGTTTTCAATGGAGGCTCAAGGAGAAAAGCTCCAGACAGAAAGACAATATTATAAAACAATTCAAAAGTAATAACTAAGTACAGCATTTTTAAGATATTTACAAGAATAAATTAATGTTCAATTAGTACATCATAAATGGAGACAAAAAATTATTTATGCAATGGCTGTGTTTTGAATAGGATAGGATAAAGAGAGGTGTCAGGATTCAGGAAGGATGAGTGCAGGAGCATTCCCAGAGAGAGGAGAGATACGAATGGAGTAACTTTTTAAAGGAAGGGAGATTCTGGGTAATTCTAATGTGATGGGGAAGAGAGTTCCATAATCTAGCAAGGGTGAAGGATAGTAAGAGTTGCCCTGGAGAAGGTAAAGGTTTGTAGAGTTCCAGGAGGTTTTGATTTGTGGATCTTGGTGTTCTATGTGGCTGGCGTATTTTTAAGGTAGAGTAGAGAGACAGACAGCTAGTGGTGTTTTTTTTATATTGGTTTGTAGATGGATGTTGAATTTTAGCTGGTCATTAATAAGGACGCCCAGAAATTTTGCATGGGGAACTATTTCAATAGACATCTTGTCTTGACAGAGTATAGAGCAGGATGCTTTGTCAATAGCAGTGTGTCTAGAAGGGGAAAAATCATTATTTTGGATTTGGAGGCATTAAGGGCTAGATGGTTGTCAAGCATCCAGGACTTGGTGGAGGAGAAGGTCTCTTGAGTAAGGTTTATTAATTTGGGGAGAGTTTTGGTGGAGCAGATGATAGTAGAGTCATCTGCGTATTGGACAAGTTTAGCATTGGGCATTTTTTGGTGGAAGTCATTAATAAAAATATTAAATAGTAAGCACAAATATACAGCACTGAGAAACACCTGTTGGGGTGTTTAGGAAAGAAGATGTACAGTTGTTCCATTTTACAGCTTGTTCCCTGGCTGAAAGAATGCTGTTGAACCAGTTGATAGACGAAGAGGAAAGGTTAAAATGAGAGAGTATAGAAAGGAGCTTATGAGAGACCATATCGAAGGCCTTGGATAAGTCGAGGAGGAGGGTAAAAACTATGTTACTAGAATCGCAAGCAGAGTTGATGATTTCAAGGAAGGAAAGGAGGGCAGTGGTAGTGCTATGTCCTGGTCTAAACCCGGTTGTATTGGAGTCAATTGTTGGTTGTCAAGTAGGTAGGGTAAAAGTTGCAGGTGGATACATTTTTCAAGAATCTTGGAGATAGGGGGCAGGATAGCTATATAGAGCAAAAGTTGGGGATTAAAAAGTTACCTCCTTTGTGGAGGGGGATGATGAAGGCTTTTTTTTCAGAGAAGTGGTACATAGGACTCTTGGATAGAGTGATTAATTAGGATGCTGATGGGAAGGGCTATGCCATCAGCAGCTAGCTTGAGAAAGTTGGCTGGAATGTTATCTGGGGCATTAGAACAAGGTTTTAATTTTAGTAAGAGTTTTTTTATAGTGTGGGAAGGAATGGACTTGAGAGTGAAAGGGGAGGACTGAGAGTTATTGGAGGTTGAAGTCATGGTTTTGGATATATTAGGGAAAGATGAAATAAGTTAAGCTATGGACTCAATGAAAAAGGAGTTGAATTGGGTAGCTAGGAGAAGGTCAAGAGAGGCTGAATTGATTTTTTTTGCAAATAAAATGAATTTATTGATATTACAGTTAGTAAGTCTTTCCAATTTGCAGAGTAATATGGACTTATCCAGTCTGAGACTGTTTTAGATATTGATGCTTTTATATTTGTTTCTATATCAGGAAAGTTTAATCCTCCCTGTTTCCATGGTCTGATATGATGTATTAAAGCTATTCTGTTTCTTTTGGGAAACTATAAACATTTTATTAGGCATGAATTTGTTTCTTTAAGTATATTCCTTTCTGGTAACAGTTGTATTGCCAAGGATATATATAGGATTTTGGGCAGTAAATCAATTTTTATTAACTGTAGTCTATCTTCAAATGTTAATATTATTTTGTTCCATTTTTTCCACAGAGATTTTAATTGTATTGATGATATACTTGTAGTTTTTTGAGACTAATTCATTACTGTCCTTGCATAACTCAATTCCTAGATATTTTAAGGTAGACTGTTGTTTCCCTATGTTGTGATTCCCCCTAAGTCTGCAGTTCTTTTTTTTATTTAAAAATAAAAATTTCTACGCACCTACATCCTCCTAACTTTATATTCTTACTCCTGTGTCACACTGCAGTGGGGCAGGGGCTATATTCCATTTTCGACCAAATAGAATTCGACCAAATGAGCTTTCAATCAAATGAGCTTTCAGTGAAGTGGGCTGCCTGAAATTATTTTCGATCAAATGTAATTCTACCAAAAGCAGCAAACCCAGTAATAATATATATATATATATATATATATATATATATATATATATATATATATATATATATATATATATATATATATATATATATATACCTAATGTTTATAATACAATGTATTTCACTGGATATATCAGAAGTTATATTTCATTGTTTGCCAGCATTTAAGTAATCACTACATTTGTTGGTAACTTACTTAAAGCATCAACTTTGTTTTATGTGAACATTGATGAAAGTTAGTGCATTTTAATTATCAGTGCATCCCTCTTCCCCCCATTTCCTACACATAAGGATTTCCATATCTGCCTTTTTTATTACAAAATGAGTGAAATTATAGGTTAAAAACAACAAATTCACTTATTTTGATTAATGAATACAAGTTCCCGTTCCATATTCATAAATTGCCATTTTATGACATATACTGCAAGATTTTAGATTTAAATGGCAATATTCTATTTTGTATGATCAGCAAAAAACTGAGTGATTTTTGTCAATTTAATACTATTTGTTCAGAATGCGATTGTTACATTCTGTGACATTCCTAGTTCAGGCTTCTATTGTTTCCCTTGAACAAATTTGTCAGTTTGATGTCATGTATAAAACATTAGTTACCTTGGTAACAGCTTAAGTATTATATATGGTCAAGATGGGTTACAAAAACAATTCAAGTTAAAGCAATTACATGACTTGTTATGCATATTTACTTATATAAGAAGATCATCATGCTTCCCCTTGATGTTCAATGTAGTGTATGTCATTTATGACAAGTTAAAACAGTAATGTTATTATGCACACACCCATGTTATTAAATCCTGTCTTTAATATCTAAATTCAGCAGACTGCGTCATCTTATATGACAATTATATATTTTATGTCTAGATTTACAAAAATCATACATTACATAACTATTGTGTTTGTGTGTGTGTGTGTGTGTGTTTCTTTTTTTGGCTGTTGCTTAGTTATTTGAGAGACCACAGGCTGTAATGCTTATTCTTATTATTAGCTCCTTCCACAGTCCATCATCTTTAAATTATGAGACCCTTCTAGTTTCTTAATTGTTATAAGTATATTTCCATCCTTACATATACATATATCAGTGCTTCAAGCACTGGCAACATTGCACATCCAGTTTTGCCAGAATACAATTCACTAGTTTATACGGTGTGCTTCCAGGCTGTTCTTAAAATATCCAAACCAATATTTGTCCTGTTCCATTTTACCAGCCTGTTCCATGCAGTGCCCACTCTGCCAGTGAACCACTCAGCACACCTTCCATTCCCACAGATATTTCCAAGAAGGAAATTTGATGACTCTCTAGCACTTCCTGGCAACCCCAAACTCACCTAGAATCAGCTATCCACATATGCCCAACACGTCCGAGCAAGCTCACCTTCCAGACCACTGCAAAGGGTACTGCACAAGACCAAGTGCTCTTAGTCTTTCACAATAACTCAGACTTCCACTCTTATGTAAGTCCTTAATTCGTTTGGACCAAAATACATTTTAAATATAAAATTGTGCTTATTTTTATTACTTTTTTTTTATCAAGAATCAACTTAATGAGCTAAATGAATTGTTGGGAAACCATCAATATGTGAACATGTGGTTTAAAACATCCCCTTTTATTATATATATATATATATATATATATATATATATATATATATATATATATATATATATATAATGTTTTTAAACCAAAAACTTCATTGCTGAGAATCATCTTGGAGGCTCCTCAGAACTGTTAAGCATTGTTTTCAATGTCTCTGTTACCATAGCAACCTGGGTGTGTCTGTTTCTGTTAGTGTGTCTGTGTACTGCATACCAGAGGCTCACGATGCACCTGAAGCAAAGCTTCACTTCACTGCAACTTGAAGCCTAAATTCCCTCTCTTTCAGTGAGGCAGCACACAGGAAAAGAACAGAGAGCAAACAGATCAAAATAATAAAAAGAAACTCCCAACAAGCTGCCACAACAAGAGATAACACATTCTTCCAGCCATCCCACCTCTCACTCAGCAGATTTATAAAAAACCTATTCTCTGCCAAAATATCCCAAATCACAGTTTTATCCAACCCCTTCTCCTGGATCCAGGCTAAAACACCAAATGTCTCTTCCTAATCCACAAGCATCTGTAGACCTCGATTACAAGCTGCAACCCACAGCTTCCCGGAGATGAAAATGGCAACATACAACAGCTGCCAGATACAGCTGCATCCACAAACACCATGCCAGGCTAAATCAAACAGCACTCAAAGCTATGATACCTGCCATAATTGATATTAACTATGTTTAGACAGAATAATAATGACATTTGTACTAGCTGCCAGACACAGCTGCATCCACGCACACCATATCAGGATTGATCAAAGAGTACCCGTAGCTGTGATACCTGATATAACTGATATTAACTATATTTAGACAGAATAATGATGACATTTGTAGTAAGAGCTTGCTACTATTATTTAAACAGGATATACATGACATTTCCAAATCATATTTTAACCGAAGAAGGCATTAGTCTCCATGACAGCATTTTTTTTCAAAACACTCTACTGTTACTACAATTATATATGATGTTAATTTGTTATATTTGAGTCTGACCTCAGATGAATGGTACCTTGCTGAATTAGTTAAATAATTGCTTAAATTATTATAAATAAAAACAATGAAAAATGAACAAGATAAGTATTCACTGAGTTCAAGTAGGGGAATAGAAACTTCTATGTTTGTATTATATGTTGCATTGTTTGGCTTATATATAATGTAAATAGTAACCCATTCTGACCTACCTTTGTTTGTGAAGAATTATTGGATTCTTTGAACATTCTGAATAAATCATTACATTTTCTCAGTTGTTTAAGAAACCCTCCTTTTTTAAATAAAAACAAATGGCAAGTGATGTACCATACCATACTTTGAGAGATGTAGTTGTAAGAGTTATTTTTTTGGGACAGCTATCTTGGAATCAGTATTTTGTTTCTTCTTTCTAGAATCATTCCAAGGACTTGTTTCTTTTATTCTTTTAAGAGTAGGGGTCATCCATTCCATTTCTTCTGGGATAGACACTATGTTGTTGTTTTTGATGAATATAGTAGCTTCTTCTAAGTCATTAAAGGTTCTCATCTCATTGGCAAAAAGTATTTTTATCTTGGCTGGAAAGACTAGCTGTGCTTTAATATTGTTTTGTTTCAACAGTTTTATTATTGGCCAGACTTTTTTCCTTTGTTCTAGTATTCTGGAAGAATAATCATTGTCAAATCTTATCATGTTTTGATTGTATTTTAAGAGAGAAGATGGTATTGTCTTTGGCTAAAATATTAAAGTGGGGGATAATTGGGCTAGATTTTGTGGGTTGGAAGATAAGGAGTTTAGTCTTGCTCAGGTTGAGTAATCAATAGGCATTAGATAGCCAGTTTTCTAAAGTTGAAAAGGCTTCCTGTGTGATCTTGTGAAGTTCAGGTATAATTCGAGCTGAGCAGATGAAGGCGGAGTCATCTGCATATTGTACAAGAGAAGCATGCTTGGTGGCTGTGAATAGAATATTGGTGAAGAGTGAGAATAGTAGGGGACCAAGGATTGAGCCTTGGGGAACACTAAGTGTTACAGGAAGTTGAGGAGATAGGTCATTTTGCCAGACAACTGATTGCTGGCGGTCAGTTAGATAGCTGTGAAACCATTCAGTAGCTGATTGGGAAAAGGATAGGTTGGTGAGAACAGAGATTAGTAGTTTGTGTGAGACCATGTTGAAAGCCTTGTATAGATCCAGAAATATAGCAGAGGAGAACAGACCATTATTTTTATGATGAAGGATAGCATTAGTGAAAGAGAGCAAGGCAGAAGTAGTGCTGTAGTATGGTCTGAAGCCATGCTGGGTGCTGGACAGGAGGTTATTAGCTAAGAGGTAGTCTAAGACTTGATAATGAATGCTATTCTCAAGTATCTTGGAAAGTGGAGAAAGGATGGCTATGGGGTAGTAACTGGAAAGTTCAGTAGAGGAGCCACCTTTATAGAAGGGAATGATGTGGGATATTGTTCACAGTGTGGGGACATAGCTTTCTGATAAGGAATGATTAATTAAGATAGAAACTGGTTAAGCTAGGGTTTCTGCTGCTATTTTTAGGTATTCAGAGGGGAGATTGTCAGCTGCAAGTGTTGTAGGCTTAAGTTTCAATAGAAATTTTTTATATAGGAGGTAGGTACTGATGAAGACGAAAAGACTGTGAGCAGAGTATTTGGTTTTGATGTAGGGATGGTGGGTAGAGGGTTGTGTTGTTTAGTCAAAGACAGAATGGTTTCAGTAAAGTGTTTATTGAATGAGTCAGCAATACTGCTGGAAGAAGGGGGAGTGGTAGGTGGAGGGGTGCCTACTTTACCTGGGTGGAGAATAGCGTCTATATTAGATAATAGAACTTTGAAAAGTTTGAACGTCATATGGTCGACACCATATGATTAAACTTTTAAAAGTTCGAAAAGCTAATAAAAAAAACACAGAAAAACCTACCTGAGCATTTTAAGCAGGGGGGCAAGCCCCCCTGCACCCATCACATGGGGGGATGCACTCCCAACACCCCCCCGCTCTTTAAATATAACAACTCCAAGATCGCACTACAGTGCAGAAAAGGGAAATCTTCCCATTCCGCACTGAACAGAGATCTCCGTTAAAATGTTCGAACTTTTAAAAGTTCGATCATAAGGAAAGAGTTCAACAATGTGATATAAACCCGGAGAATTGAGTATATTGTAGACCGGAACTGCTTAGTGTTGCAATGGGAGGAGTTTAGGGCAGACTGATAATATTGTGTTTTATCTTTGTTTATTTTGTTGTGAAATTAAAAGACACTTGCTTTTCAGAAGGAAGGCTAGGGGAAATCTAGACAAGATTTTTAAGATCAAAGACTTAACTTTGTCAAAAATGTTCCATATAGTCAAAACTGTGCCTTTGATTCCAGTAATAACATAGGTCTATAACAGCTGGACTATAGGTAAATCTCTATGCTGGAATATGAATGAATTTGAACCATGGTGCTGCTAAAACATCTTTCAAATCTGAGACAGAAAGAAGAAAAAAATCAGTCCAGACTCCTCATTGGAATATTTGATAGTAAAACTCATTTGTGTGCATAGTCCAAACAAAGGATACACTACAATGTTGCTGAAAAGACGAAAAGCAAAATAAGGAGGAGAGGGTAGTAGAGGCTGAGGAGGATACATAGATAGCAAAAAATAACTTACAAAGCAGTTGCTGACAGATACATCTGGTTTGCTAAATAGGTCATAAAAACTCAAACTAATATATATAAGGTCTACTACAGTTGATTGAAAACTTACTTGACTGAAAATGAAATTACTAGGACCACTTCACTGAAAGCTCACTTCACTGAAAACTCATTTCTTTGAAACTCATTTAGTTGAAAGTCATAAATGGACTTTTCCCCAATGTAGTGTGACCCTGGAATTATTATATAAAGTAAGGGGGTGTGGGGGGCTATTATAAACATTTTAAACTATACACAATGATACTTACAATAAATAACTGTGTGGGGTGCTTTGTCCCCCCCACACCCCCCAATGTGGTGGGCTGGTGTGGGGGGCATAGTCCCCCACATATTATAAACATTTTAAACTATACACAGTGATACTTAAAATAAATAACTGTTTCCAAAAGAGAATATATTACCAAGATATGTGGGGGGCTTTGTCCCCCACACCCCCCCCCCCCAATGTGATTGGCTGTGGACTCCACACACACCCTTACTTTATATACTAACTCCAGGGTCACACTACAGTGAGGAAAATACCATTTAGGACTTTCAATGAAATGAGTTTCAGTCAAGTGAGTTTTCAATGAAGTGGTCCTAGTAATTTAATTTTCAGTCAATTGAGTTTTCAATCAACCGTAGTAGACCCATAAATATATATATATAGAGAGAGAGAGAGAGAGAGAGAGTTCAAGACTAGAGCACAGAGAAACAGCAAATAATGAAGTTGTATATTAAAATGAACACCCAGTCCAAAAAGAAACAGCACCAACACCAGAACAAGAGGAATTCAATCTTCCTTTATTAAGAGACAAACTGGCTGTTAATAAAGGAATGCTGAATTCCTTTTGTGTTGGTGCTGTTTCTCTCCAGATTTTATATATACATGGCCGCACATTATTTTGTCGAGTAGTCACTTCATTGACAGAGTGAAGTGCTAAAGTACTTAGTAAATCACTGAATGCACTTTAAGCACCAGTGTTATTGAAAGGAGGAGGGCAGAGTGCTTTATCAGGGGTAAGTCTGGGTTTAAGTTTTAATGCTGAAACTTTAGGATGTACTGACCTCTTCAGCAATAGTAGCCTAGTGCTTGCAAGAGTATTTGTCAGTTACAGTTAGACCAAGGAGCAGAGGAGGGGATAGACTTAGTTTTCTACAGGTGTGCTGGTGCAGGTGAAGTGTCTTATGTAATGGTGTGGGTATGAAACAGGTTTTCCTCAGGTGAGGTGTAGAGTTTTGTTTAGGTGCAAGAGTAGCGTTAAAGCTAGCAGAGTTAGTAAGGCGACACAGGAGGCAAATGAAAAGTATGAATTAATACTGCTGTAAGCAGTACCATTGACAGTCAAATCATGTAAATTACAACAGCTAGAATGTAAAGAATAGAATTTAATTGCAAGAATTATGTTATGATTTTGCTGTCTGCAATGGTGATGCGTGACTTGAATAATTAAGTAGTGTATGAGTGGGGTACAAGCCACAGATGGGATAACTGGGACATTCAATCACCACCATGTAACTATATTTTTGTCAGTGTGTATGTGTGTGTGTGTGTGTGTGTGTGTGTGTGTGTGTGTGTGTGTGTGTGTGTGTGTGTGCAGGCATGAGTGTGTGTGTGTGTGTGTGTGCGTGTGTGCGTGTGTGCGTGTGTGCGTGTGTGTGTGTGTGTGCGTGCATGAGTATGTGTGTGTGTGTGTGTGTGTGTGAGTGTGTTTGTGTGTGTGTGTGTGTGTGTGTGTGTGTGTGTGTGTGTGTGCGCATGCGTGTGTGTGTGTGTGCATGCACATATGCATTTTCTGTGTGTCTGTTTACTTGACTGCGTGTTTTCTGTGTACAGGTGTGTATATCCATTATGTCAGTCTGCTCATGTGTGTGTTTGTGCTTCTGTCTGTGTGTCTGTGTGCATTCCCAAGTGTGTTTTGTGAGTGTCTGTTCACTTGGGTATTAACTCATACTACTTAATAAATATACAAAGTCTACTTAATAAAATCACTGATCTGCATTCTTGGATAGCACCACTACTCTCCACATATCTTAATCCTGTCTGAAACATGGCTAAAACTTCACATCTCCAACAATCATCAAGACAGAATCAAAAAAGGAGGAGGGGTGTCAATCCTGTACTCCAAGTAACTCAACTTATCCCCTCTAACTATACCTCTCCCAGATTTCCACCCAGCTGAGATACTTACTCTTAATTGTCAATTAAACCCTGTAAACAATTTGCTATAGCAGCCATCTATATTCTGCCTGGAAATGACATTTCTATTCAAGACCTTATCATGTCATGGATCTCACTTCATATACCCTTTGAGACAATCATCCTTGGTGATATCAACATTGATTGGAAAAAAACTATCAACCAGATCCCCAGATCTAAGCATTTACCTTCATAGCTTTCATCAGCTAATTACAACTCCCACTCGCGTAAACAAAAACAATAATAGTTCCATTCTTGATTGAATCTTTATTTACGATCCAAACCTCTACAATAACCCTGGAACATTACCTGACTCCCTGAGTGACCACCGCCCTATTTTTGTGCAAAGACATTCTCTGCAAATTCCCAAGACCCACCTATACAGAGATTGCAGCAACCTTTCCAGCTTTGATGCAAAAACCTTTAACAATAGACTTTCATTAGTTAACTGGTCCTACCTCCAACGCCTTCCCTTCAGTGATGCATTTCTAGAATTTAACCATACTTTCCTTGATATTCTCAACTACCTACCACCACTAAGGAAAATTAGGATAAAAGCTAACCAGTAACCACACCCACTGGCTTTCAAAAAACACTCACTCCCTTATGCAATAAAGAGACAGTGCTTGGAAACAATGGCTAAAAACTAAATCCACTATGCTACTCCAAAAAGACGCCTCACCAAAAAGCAAATCAATAAAGATAAGAAAAATTCTATTATGAGGCAGAATCCACCCACCACTCTAACTCAAAAATGATCTGACACACCATTAATAAAATTCTCCATCCTGCGGGACCTACTACTCCTAACACCTACCCTAACAATACCCCCTAAGAAACTCCCATAATACTTAACTCTTACTCCATTGAATCTATCCACAAACTAACCCATGCTGACCAAAATAAAAATATGTCCCCCACCTCTTCCACTACTACCAATACCATCCCCTTTTCTCTTGAACCAGTCCCCAGTACTTGAATAAAATCTCTTCTGCTTAAACTAAAACTGTGTTCCCCCTCTACTGGTAACCTACCACCCCTCTTTCTTAAACTTGCAACTGACTCTATAGCCTACCCTATCTCAGTACTCGTAAATAGATCAATCCAAGAATCTACTCCCCTGACATCTGGAAATCATTCTAAAAATCCACTGATCCTTCTAATTTTAGACCCTTAGCTATTATTTTCCTGCTCTCAAAAATCCTCAAAAAATGCATTCACAATCTTTCACTTATACTGTTGTAATGGCAAGTGAAAAAAAAAAACAACTGGTTTCCTGTGTATTCCTAGATCTCTTAAAAGCTTTTGATAATGTATCTCACTCTAAGCTACTTACTAAACTATCTAATCTCAACCTCTCCTCCTCCACTATTCTCTGGTTCTCTAGCTACCTTACCAATAGATTACAGTCAGTCAGATGGCAAACCACCTGTTTCCTTTTCTTACTTATGCAGGCAGGTGCTCCCCAAGACTCCGTTCTAGGACCTCTTCTTTTCAACATCTTTACTAACAGCCTCCACTCATCCTGCAGCTCCTCCTCCCTTATACAATACACTGATGACTCTACTACTATCTCCTTCTCTGATAACATCACTCACCTTCATTCTATTGCTTAAAACATATCTCACAATTGAAGAACACCTAACTGATAACCAACTCATCCTAAACCCTAAAAAAAAAAAAAACTCCTTCTCTTCATTCCTAAATCTATCTCCCATCATAAAGCCACCTTCACCATTTCATCTATTGATTACACTATTATCGAAGCTGAATCACACACTAAGCTCCTGGTTACTATAATAGACAAGCAATTAAAATTTGATCTCCTTATTCAACAGTGTATTAAAAGACACATCAAAAACTGTGACTACTCTATAGAAACAAAAAAAAATCCTGCCTTCTGGCTCCAAGCCCTCTCTGGCACAGGCATTCCTCCTTCCCTGCCTACTCTATGCCTCTCTCATACATACAATTCAAGTTAAAGCAATTACATGACTTGTTATGCATATTTACTTATATAAGAAAATCATCATGCTTCCCCTTGATGTTCAATGTAGTGCATGTCATTTATGACAAGTTAAGACAGTAGTATTATACACAAGTCCATGTTATTAAACTGAGTGTCTATTGCCAATTTAATACTATTTGTTCAGAATATCACTTCATCACTTAAAATCTCTTTCTTTTGATAGCACTGCTCTAAACTGGTTTACTTCTTATCTTCAAAATAGGAAACAAGCAGTACTATGGAACAATAGTCTCTCAGAACTTCTTCCTACCTCTCTAGGTGTCCCTCAGGGCTCAATCCTAGGTCCTCTTTTATTTTCCATCTTTATTAACGACCTACACCTTGCCACACCTCTAACTACGTGTATTCAATACGCTGATGATACCACCATCATTTGCTCTGCCTCCAACCAAAATGACCTACACGACCTCACCCAAAAAACTTTTACTATCATAGAGCAATGGTTCTCTAATCATTGTCTTCTTCTAAACCCTAAGAAAACTAAACTCCTCCTCTTCTTACCTACGCACCAATCCCCCTCAATTAACTTCTCTCTTACTTCAAACAATGGCACCCTTATCTTCCCTGACCAAACAACCAAACTCTTAGGCATAACTATTGATAACCAACTTAAATTTGACTTTCATATTAACTCAACCATAAAAGCAACTCATAGAAAATTAGGTTCTCTTTACAGAATCAAATTATTCTTAACTCCAGAAGCTAGAACTACCATAGCCAGAACTCATCTTATCTCCACACTACTATATGCTTCCGCTATATATACTAACCTTTCCAAATATAACATCAATAAACTTACATCTACCTACAATAACATTGCCAGATTTGCCACTGCCTCCCCATATAAAACACACCACTGCAGAAATCTCCACCTCCTTGGATGGCTAGAGCTACCCCACCTGATTGAATACTACCAACTCTCTATAGCCCATAAAGCCCTTCACCACCCCGATTATACACCTATGCTCTCCACCCTTATTAAGCCTTACAACAACCTAAAAAACCTTCGCTCATCTAGTAAAATACTAATTCAAACCTCTCTATCTAAGAACACTGCAGGAAACTCCATATTTTCCAACTCAGTTGGTAAAATATGGAATCAACTTCCTCCAGACCTGACAACCCAAACCTCCATCTCTCTATTTAAAACTAAACTAAAACACTACCTTTCCAACCACAGGCTATGCTCATGCAACTACCCAACCTGATCTTTCTGCTCCTCACTACTCTTGCAAACATCTTTCTTTCTCCCACCTCTAAACTATTCTACTAAGAAATTCTCTCTCTAATCTTGTAACTATACCCTCCTCCCTATTCTACTGCTTACCTTTAAACATCCTACTGTATCCTGTCTTATTCTTCCCTTTCCAATACTGTATCCTGTCTTATTCTTCCCTTTCCAATACTCAAGCTAATGCACTACCTCCTATTATCTTTATGTACTTTCTTCACATTGTCATTATAATGCCCAAAGTATGTTCTGTGCTCAAAAATTTTTTTTTTTTTTTTACTGTGTACATATTTTTCATGCTTTAATTTTTGATTTGTGTATTTACTTTTCCTCTCATGCATGGAATACCTTATGTATTTTGTAAAGACTGTTTGATTTTCATGCTGTTAGATAGCGGAGCTTTTCTCCTCGGGCCTCCACTGAAAATGGACATGTATCCAGTTGGACTAGCCCGGTTAACAAATGTAAAATAAATAAATAATAAATAAAATATGATTGTTACATTCTGTGACATTTCAAGTTCAGGCTTCTATTGTTTCTCTTGAACAACTTTTCAGTTTGATGTCATGTACAAAACATTAGTTAGCTTGGTAATTCCTTAAGTATTATATATGGTCAAGATGGGTTACAAAAACTACAATTCAAGTTAAAGCAATTACATGACTTTTTATGCATATTTACTTATATAAGAAAATCATCATGCTTCCCCTTGATGTTCAATGTAGTGTATGTCATTTATGACAAGTTAAAACAGTAGTGTTATTATACACAAGCCCATGTTAGTAAAACCTGTCTTTAATATCTAAATTCAGCTTATTGCTTCATCTTATATGACAATTATATATTTTATGTCTAGATTTATAGAAATCATACATTGCATAACTATTTTGTATATGTTTTTTTTTTTTTTTTGGCTGTTGCTTAGTTATTTGAGAGACCACAAGCTGTAATTCTTATTCTTATTATTAGCTCCTTCCAAGCATGTTTATACAGTACATAGACTTTAAATTATGAGACCCTTCTAGTTTCTTATTTGTTATAAATATATTTCCATCCTTACATACACATATATCAGTACTTCAAGCATGGGCAACAATGCCCATCCAGTTTTGCCAGAATACCATTCACTAGTTCATGTGGTGTGTCTCCAGGCTGTTGTTAAAATATCCAAACCAATATTTGTCCTGTTACATTTTACCAGCCTGTTCCATGCAGTGACCACTCTGCCAGTGAACCACTCAACGCACCTTCCATTCACACAGATATTTCCATGAAGGAAATCTGATGACTCTCTAGCACTTCCCGGCAACCCCAAACTCACCTAGAATCAGCCATCCACATATGCCCAACACGTCCGAGCAAGCTCACCTTCCAGACCATTGCAAAGGGTACTGCACAAGACGAAGCACTCTTAGTCTTTCACAATAACTCAGACTTCCACTCTTATGTAAGTCCTTAATTCGTTTGGACCAAAATACATTTTAAATATAAAATTGTGCTTATTTTTATTACTTTTTTTTATCAAGAATCAACTTAATGAGCTAAATGAATTGTTGGGAGACCATCAATATGTGTACATGTGGTTTAAAACAGCCCCTTTTATTATATATATATATATATATATATATATATATATATATATATATATATATATATATATATATATATATTTTTTTTTTTTTAAACTAAAAACTTCATTGCTGATAATCATCTTGGAGGCTCCTCAGAGCTGTTAAGCATTATTTTCAATGTCTCTGTTACCATAGCAACCTGGGAATGTCTGTTTCTGTTAGTGTGTTTGTGTACTGCATACCAGAGGCTCGCGATACACCCGAAGCAAAGCTTCACTTCACTGCAACTTGAAGCCTAAATTCCTTCTCTTTCAGTGAGGCAGCACCCAGGAAAAGAACAGAGAGCAAACAGATCAAAATAATAAAAAGAAACTCCCAAGAAGCCGCCACAACAAGAGATAAC
Source organism: Protopterus annectens (assembly GCF_019279795.1). Taxonomy (NCBI): domain Eukaryota; kingdom Metazoa; phylum Chordata; order Ceratodontiformes; family Protopteridae; genus Protopterus; species Protopterus annectens. The sequence continues at coordinate 1,323,256,270 of NC_056746.1, forward strand.
ACATTCTTCCAGCCTTCCCACCTCTCACTCAGCAGATTTATAAACAAACTATTCTCTGCCAAAATATCCCAAATCACAGTTTTATCCAACCCCTCCCCCTGGATCCAGGCTAAAACACCAAATGTCCCTTCTTAATACACAAGCATCAGTAAAACTCGATCACAAACTGCAACCCACAGCTTCCCGGAGATGAAAATGGCAACATACAACAGCTGCCAGATACAGCTGCATTCACACACACCATGCCAGGCTTAATCAAACAGCAATCATAGCTATGATACCTGCCATAACTGATATTAACTATGTTTAGACAGAATAATAATGACATTTGTACTAGCTGCCAGGCACAACTGCATTCATGCACACCATATCAGGATTGATCAAACAGCACTTGAAGTTATGATGCCTGCCATAATTGATATTAACTATGTTTAGACAGAATACTAATGACATTTGTACTAGCTGCCAGACACAGCTGCATCCACGCACACCATATCAGGATTGATCAAAGAGCACCCGTAGCTGTGATACCTGCCATAATTGATATTAACTATATTTAGACAGAATAATGATGACATTTGTAGTAAGAGCTTGTTACTGTTATTTAACCAGGATATACATGACATTTTTAAATCATACTTTAAAATACCACATTGGGGGGTGTGGGGAGCTATTATAAACATTTTAAACTATACACAGTGATACATACAATAAATAACTGTTTCCAAAAGAGAATATATTACCAAGATATGTGGGGGGCTTTGTCCCCCACCCACACACCCCAATGTGGTGGGCTGGTGTAGGGGGGCATAGTCCCCACATATTATAAACATTTTAAACTATACACAGTGATACTTAAAATAAATGTTTCCAAAAGAGAATATATATTACCAAGATATGTGGGGGGCTTTGTCCCCCCACACCTCCAATGTGGTGGACTGTGTGCCCTCCACACACCCCCTTACTTTATATACAAACTCCAGAGTCACACTACAGTGGGGAAAAGGCCATTTATGATGTTCAATGAAATGAGTTTCAGTCAAGTGAGTTTTCAGTCAAGTGAGCTATCAGAGAAGTGGTCCTAGTAATTTCATTTTCAATCAAGTGAGTATTCAATCAACCGTAGTAGACCTATATATATATATATATATATACATACATATATAGATATATATATATATATATATATATATATGTACATATATGTACATATATATATATATATGTACATATATATATATATATATATATATATATATATATGTACATATATATATATATATATATATATATATATATATATATACAGAGAGAGTTCAAGACCAGAGCACAGAGAAACAGCAAATAATGAAGTTGAATATTAAAATGAACACCCAGTCCAAAAAGAAACAGCACCAACACCAGGACAAGAGGAATTCAATCTTCCTTTATTAAGAGACAAACTGGCTGTTGATAAAGGAATGCTGAATTCCTTTTGTGTTGGTGCTGTTTCTCTCCAAATTTTATATTTACATGGCCGCGCATTATTTTGTCGAGTAGTCACTTCATTGACAGAGTGAAGTGCTAAAGTACTTAGTAAATCACTGAATGCACTTTGTTAAGCACCAGTGTTATTGAAAGGAGGAGGGCAGAGTGCTTTATCAGGGGTAAGTCTGGGTTTAAGTTTTAATGCTGAAACTTTAGGATGTACTGACCTCTTCAGCAATAGCAGCCTAGTGCTTGCAAGAGTATTTGTCAGTTACAGTTAGACCAAGGAGCAGGGGAGGGGATAGACTTAGTTTTCTACAGGTGTGCTGGTGCAGGTGAAGTGTCTTATGTAATGGTGTGGGTATGAAACAGGTTTTCCTCAGGTGAGGTGTAGAGTTTTGTTTAGGTGCAAGAGTAGCGTTAAAGCTAGCAGAGTTAGTAAGGTGACACAGGAGGCAATTGAAAAGTATGAATTAATACTGCTGGAAGCAGTACCATTGACAGTCAAATCATGTAAACTACAACAGCTTGAATATAAAGAATAGAATTTAATTGCAAGAATTATGATATGATTTTGCTGTCTGCAATGGTGATGTGTGACTTAAATAATTAAGTAGTGTATGAGTGGGGTACAAGCCAAAGATGGGATAACTGGGGCATCCAATCACCACCATGTAACTATATTTTGTCAGTGTTTATGTGTGTGTGTGTGTGTGTGTGTGTGTGTGTGTGTGTGTGTGTGTGTGTGTGTGTGTGTGTGTGCATGAGTGTGTGTGTGTGTGTGTGTGTGTGTGTGTGTGTGTGTGTGTGTGTGTGTGTGTGTGTGCGTGTGTGTGTGTGTGCGCGCGCGTACGCTTGTGTGTCTCTTTGTGCATGCACATATGCGTTTTGTGTGTGTCTGTTTACTTGACTGCGTGTTTTCTGTGTACAGGTGTGTATATCCATTATGTCAGTCTGCTCATGTGTGGTGCATTTGTGCTTGTGTCTGCGTGTCTGTGTGCATGCACGAGTGTGTTTTGTGTGTGTCTGTTCACTTGGGTATTAACTCATACTACACAATAAATATGCAAAGTCTACTTAAAAAAATCACTGCTCTGCATTCTTGGATAGCACCACTACTCTCCACATATCTTAATCCTGTCTGAAACATGGCTAAAACTTCACATCTCTAACAATGAAATTTTAACTCACAGCTATAACATCAATCATCAAGACAGAATCCAAAAAAGGAGGAGGGGTGGCAATCCTGTACTCCAAGTAACTCAACTTATCCCCTCTAACTATACCTCTCCCAGATTTCCACCCAGCTGAGATACTTACTCTTAATTGGCAATTAAACCCTGTAAACAATTTGCTATAGCAGCCATCTATATTCTGCCTGGAAATGACATTTCCATTCAAGACCTTATCATGTCATGGATCTCACTTCATATACCCCATGAGACAATCATCCTTGGTGATGTAAACATTGACTGGAAAAAAACTATCAACCAAATCCCCAGATCTAAGCATTTACCTTCATAGCTTTCATCAGCTAATTACAACTCCCACTCCCGTAAACAAAAACAAAAATAATAATTACATTCTTGATTGGAACTTTATTTACGATCCAAACCTCTACAATAACCCTGGAATGTTACCTGACTCCCTGAGTGACCACCGCCGTATTTTTGTGCAAAGACACTCTGCAAATTCCCAAGACCCACCTATACCTTTCCAGCTTTGATGCAAAAACGTTTAACAATAGACTTTCATTAGTTAACTGGTCCTACCTCCAATGCCTTCCCTTCAACGATGCATTTCTAGAATTTAACCATACTTTCCTTGATATACTCAGCTACCTACCACCACTAAGGAAAATTAGGATAAAAGCTAACCACACCCTCTGGCTTTCAAAAAACACTCACTCCCTTATGCAAAAAAGAGACAGTGCTTGGAAACAATGGCTAAAAACTAAATCCACTATGCTACTCCAAAAAGACATCTCACCAAAAAGCAAATCAATAAAGATAAGAAAAAATTCTACTATGAGGCACAATCCACCCACCACTCTAACCCAAAAATGTTCTGACACACCATTAATAAAATTCTCCACCCTGGGGGACCTACTACCCCTAACCCCTACCCTAACAATACACCTCAGGAAACACCCACAATAGTTAACTCTTACTCCATTGAATCTATCCACAAACTAACCCACGCTGACCAAAATAAAAATCTGCCCCCCCCTCTTCCACTACTACCAATACCATCCCCTTTTCTCTTGAACCAGTCCCCAGTGCTTGTATAAAATCTCTTCTGCTTAAACTAAAACTGTGTTCCCCCTCAACTGATAACCTGCCACCCCTCTTTTTTAAACTCACAACTGGCAGTCACTGCTGGACAGAGGCACAACAAACTAATGGGCACAGTATTTTTTCATATAAGGAAAACTTTGGGCTAGGCTTATAAATGCCTTAGGGCAGATAGCCTAATATAAACCTATGAACCTATGAACCCTATCTCAATACTTGTAAAGAGATCAATCCAAGAATCTACTCCCCTGACATCTGGAAATCATTCTAAAAATCCACTGATCCTTCTAATTTTAGACCCTTAGCTATTCTTTTCCTGCTCTCAAAAATCCTCAAAAAATGCATACACAATCTTTCACTCATACTGTTGTAATGGCAAGTGACAAAAAACAACTGGTTTCCTGTGTATTCCTAGATCTCTTAAAAGCTTTTGATAATGTATCTCACTCTAAGCTACTAACTAAACTATAATCTAATCTCAACCTCTCCTCTTCCATTATTCTCTGGTTCTCTAGCTACCTTACCAATAGATTACAGTCAGCCAGATGACAAACCACCTGTTTCCCTTTCTTACCTATGCAGGCAGGTGCTCCCCAAGTCTTCATTCTGGGGCCTCTTCTTTTCAGCATCTTTACTAACAGCCTCCACTCATCCTGCAGCTCCTCCTCCCTTATACAATATGCTGATGACTCTACTGCTATCTCCTTCTCTGATAACATCACTCACCTTCATTCTATTACTCAAAACATATGTCTCACCATTGAAGAAAACCTAACTGATAACCAACTCATTCTAAACCTTAAAAAAAACAAACTCCTTCTCTTCATTCCTAAATCTATCTCCCATCGTAAAGCCACCTTCACCATTTCATCTATTGATTACACTATTATCGAAGCTGAATCACACACTAAGCTCCTGGTTACCATAATAGACAAGCAATTAAAATTTGACCTCCTTATCCAACAGTGTATTAAAAGACACATCAAAAAGTGGAACTACTTTATAGAAACAAAAAAATTCCTGCCTTCTGGATCCAAACCCTCTCTGGCACAGGCATACCTCCTTCTCTGCCTTCTCTATGCCTCTCCCATACATACACATTTACAATCCACCTTAGTCATGAAGCTTGAACAAGCATATAACAAAATAGCTAGATTTGCCAGCAACTGACTATAAACATCTAACCAATGCCTTGCTCTAAAACAACTGCAATGGCTTGAATTCCCCAATTATTGCTTGTATCCCAGCTACAAATAACTCACTCCTTTCTAAATAAACCCTCATCCTGTACTTCCCTCTCTAGTACCCCTCTGGACTCCTACTCATACTCTCTCCAGCTCCAATTAACTCCTTTTTGGCATTTACAAACCTAATAAAAACATAGGCAAACTACTTTACAAAAGCACAGAGGCCTAACGCTGGAATAAACTCCCCTCTAATATTCATAATATCAAACACACAAACAGCTTCAAAAAGAAATGAAAAACATCTTTACAAACTCAAACTCCTTCCCACGCCAGGACCCACCCTAATCACACCCACCCTCTCCATCTGTCTTTACCCTATAACTTATATAGCTTAGGTATATAGATTGAATAACCTCAACTAGGCCAATGAGACACAATCAACAGCTTTTGTGTATTTATATTTTTTGTAATTAGCTATTAGTCATATAGATTGTATAACCTCTATTATGCAAAGGTGATGCTGTCAGCAGCTTTATTGTGTATACATTTTATGTAACGTGGATATTAACATGTATGCTCTAGACTTACATAGGTACTACAACTTCTGTCTATCTTGTATAAACATTTTAAGCAATTGTTAAATTTAATTTGTACAGTTTTGAATTTTATGTAAGTATTTAATTTGCACAGTTATGTACTTATGTTGTTTTTAACATATTTGGAGATTTTTTTTCCTCAGGTCTCCACTGAAAATGGGCTTTTGGCTTAGGTGGACTAACCCAGTTAACAAATGACAAATAAATAAATACAAAATAAATTGAGAGTGTGTTTTGTATGCGCACGTGTATGCATATGCATTAGGGCAATCTGTTTGTGTGTGTGTGTGTGTGTGTGTGTGTGTGTGTGTGTGTGTGTGTGTGTGTGTGTGTGTGTGTGTGTGTGTGTGTGTGTGTGTGTGGGGTCATTGCACTGAATTATTCATATAGGTGTGTACTCTGAATATGACCATACAATGTAATCAAGTCCACAGTAAACTGTTCCTCTGTATTGGTTTCTTATAAGGCATAATACATTCAGATCTTACTACCCAGTGCTACTGGTAATGACTTCTTTCAGTCTGTATTACAAATGGACCCTTTACAATCTCTGGCCACATATCTATCTGCTAAATATAGTCTACATTTGTCATAAGATATTCAGCTCATGGAGTTTCCAGATACCCTTTTGATAAGCTGGTCTTGTTCCAGGTTTATGCATATTATTTCACTCTGCAATGTTTCTAAATATTTATGTAAAAATGCATACATTTTTAATTTTCTATCATATGTGTTAGGAATGATCTCTCTATTATCCAACTTATAGCTAATTTAACAATAATAATCTTATGTTAAGCTAAGTGATTTTATCTTTTTCTCCAAGACTTCATTTATCACAATTAAGCAATAAATAATTTGCCCTTGGCATCTCACATTGACATATTTTGTATGCATACATAATATAAATTTAATTACTAATACTGTGAATTAATACAAATAGCATCTGTATGAATGCAGATATCTACAGGAAGAAACAGGGTACTAGTTATTAGCATTTTGAAAACACTTTTGTGCATGGTTATGCACACACTCAAACATTCACAGAATCAAACTAAATTCATTTACCATTAAAACCCTTCAGCATTCCTTTTTAAAGAAGTGGAAAAATAGAAAATCAATCAAAAATATCCATTCTGAAGTATGCTCTTAAATATGCTTTTAGCAGAATAATGTGAATTCTAATTGCCTTTCTTTGATTTAAAGCTGTACAGCGAAATAATCTTTGCAATAGATCTAGCTATTGAACTGGCCATAAGTGGATAGAAATACAGGGACCTACTCAACAATGACATTACAACATAAAAGTTACCATTGTTAGTAATGAAAGTAGATACAGCCATTAAAGATTTTTAAAGAAAGGTATGCTGATGGTGGATGGGTTACTGATTAGCCATTTAAACCTGGAAACAAAGGACAAAACATGCACATGACGGTATGACCTCAGGGTTTTCCTTTTCATTTCTTTTTTTATCTCTTTGAAGTGTATATTGCAAGGCTTCTGTTCAATGATGTTGCAGATGTTTATATCATCAAACACGGGCTAATGATGTACTGAAGCATTATATAGACGAAGGAAATGTATATTTTATGCTATAAAAAATCGGTCATTATATGGCTAGGAATAACCGCACGTGCACATCCCAAGGCCGTTATATATTGATATCTTTAGACTTTCAGATTAGATTACAGAAAAGAATGTAAAATACTACAGAATGAGCAGCTGCACGTTTTATAAAACATGTAAATGTTTTCCTTGCTTTGTTATCATTCTTGGTCCATCGTCTTCAATATCAGAGAAAATAATATGCTGAGTGGAAACTTGGACGAGATCTTTAAGTCTGTTTATTTGAGAGGAACCTGGTATATAATTCTTCACTGGATAATTTGTTCCTTATCCTGAAGTGTGATATTAAATCACTTCACATTGAATAATAGTATATTTGAAATATGCATCACAACATCCAACAAAAACTGATATCCATATGCAGTTCTTCAAAAAATGTTTCTCTTCATTGTTCTGTATCAGTAAGTAAAGCAAAAATAAATTCTAATTTATTAATGTTTAATTTTGTTCAGGAGACAAAGAACAGATGAGGACTGACTTGTGTTTGACTGACATGCAAACCATTTTCTCAAAATATGAATCCACCCTTATCTGCTCAGGGTACAGATTACATGATTAAAATACACAGACGGACCTCTGTCACTGCTGAAGAAGCAGGAAAACCTTAATTGCAAAAACATGCATATGTCCTGTTTTCTAGACCTATTCCATAAAATCTTATGCATTTTTCTAACCATTTCTGTTTAATACAGTTTTGCTCAGTTATTCTGGCAAACTATGACTGAAAAATATGTATAACCCCAGTACTAAAGATGCATCTCTCCAAGCCATGTTTTTTCCTGTCTTTTAGTTGTTCTTCATCACTATTAGAGGTCATACTAAAACAATGAGCAAAAAGGTCACACAGAAAAAAACAATTGGTTAAAAACACAAAAAGAAAAATCTAGCAAAGCTAGACTTAACACTGTGTGATACCTTAAACCTCTTGTATCAGAGGCAACATGGGATATACGCAAATTACCCTTTAAGGATATCAGGTGTTTCAACTAAATGGCAATTCTGAATGTCCATTCCTTTTTCTTTCTTTTAATTTTACTTTTAAGTCTATTTATGGACAATATTAGGCCAATAAAGCCAAACCCCTCTAGCTGTGGACATGCATATTTCTGCCTTCCTATGGCATCATCAGCACAGCGGGTCATAGAATGTGAGTTAGCAGGGTACAATAAGGGAAGAGGGCAACACATATGATGTAGCAACCAAAAGTGCTAGAACAAAATGGATTCTACTACGAAATGTTGAATTCCTGAAAGATGATGAATCAATAGGATGAAAAAATTAATTTTCTTTGTTTTCTGAAGGAGAACAAGCTTCCCACGCCTCCTGAAGTTATATATACCAACTCCTTGGTTGCACCAACTTGATGACAAGAGTAACCTCCCAAAACAAGTGAGTCATGGTGCACCCTTAGAAATTGCACCAGCCATGATTTTCTATGGGAAAGGTGATTGGCATTATGTCGTTTGTCTTTTTTTATGCACTACTGTTACTTAAGCAATTCAAGCAATTTCAACTCCAGCAACTGTATAGAAGCCTAAAAATGGCATAAGTAATGATGTTTTTCCTTAAGAAAGGTACAGTGGATATAAAAAGTTTACACACTCCTGTTAAAATGCCAGGTTTTTATGATATAAAAATGATACCACAATAAATCATTTCAAAACTATTCCCACCTTTAATGTGGCTTATAACCTGTAGAATTCAATTGAAAAAAAACAAACAAATCTGATAGGAGAAAAAATATAAAAAAATAAAAAAATGTACAATAAGCTGGTTGCATAACTGTGCACACCCTTAGACTAATAGGTTCATAGGTTCATAGGTTCATACTAGGCTATCTGCCCTAGGGCATTTATAAGCCTAGCCAGAGTGTGTTTGGCTTTCGCCACCCATTTTAAATTAATTTTGCTATGCCCTTTTTCGAGGTTAGTATACTGTGCCTCTGTCTAACAGTGACACAGAAGTGATACCCGGGGTAAACCTACGATCCCCCATCCACTCATCAAGATTCCTCTTGAAGAGAGTCAATGAGGGACTCTGCCTAACCTGGACTGGGATTTTATTCCAGAGTGAAGGGAGCCTCTGGGTTATGAATCTGTCCCTCCAGCATGTCCTATTTATTTCAGTGCTGAGGTTCATGTTTCTCGAGCGCGTAGCTCGATGGGATTTGGATTTTCTGAGGTGCAGCATGTCCATTAATTCCGGGTTGGACATGGCTTTATATGTCAGGCACAGATCACCTCTGAGCAGGCGGTATGCCACTGAGTAGAACTGGAGTTTCTTTAACCGGGCAGCATATGGCATCTGTTTGAGCCCTTTGATCCTCTTGGTGAGGTACTTTTGGGGTCTTTCCAGTTGCTGCAGGTGTCTGGTAAGGTACATCCCAAAAGGGGCATTGTATTCAATTATGGGCCTGATGAGGGATGTGTAAAGAGGCACGATGACCTCCCCTGATCTAGATGTGAATCCCTTCATGATTAGGAGGGCTATATAAAATGTTTTTCTTACAACTTTGGCCATGTGGTTGTCAAATGAGAGATTGCTATCAACTTGGGTCCCCAGGTCCCTAATTACTTCTTCCGTACTTAATGGATTACCACTTATGTGGTAATTTGTGGGCACTTTGTTTTTGCCAAAGGGAATGACTATACACTTTTTGGTGTTTAGTTTGAGGCCATGGCTCTGGCACCAGTTGTCTGTTTCTATGAGGCCCTTTTGGAGGATGCTTGTGTCGGCTGGAGAGTCGATTATGGCGCCCAGTTTGCAGTCATCTGCGAACTTGGTCAGCCACAGTCCTTCTGTGTTGGCCTGTATGTCTGAGAAATATATACCAAACAAGAGAGTTCCCAGGACTGAGCCTTGTGGGATGCCACTTGTAACTGGCTTGGAGACTGACATGGCTCCAGCAATTCCAACCATGTGGGTTCTGTCCTTGAGCCAGTTTGCAACCCATCTAGTGACATAGGGGTTTATATTTAAGCTGGTGAGCTTATCTATAATGCCCGAGTGGGGTATTGTATCGAAGGCTTTTGCGAGGTCCAGGTAGGCTGTGTGGACCACCTTCCCCTCGTCAATGGCTTTGGTGACTGTTCAAAGAAATCAACCAGGTTTAAGAGGCAGGATCTGCCCTTAACAAAGCTGAACTGGGTAGGATCCAGTGTCTGTAGGTCCTCAATATCTTTATTTATAAGGTCCATGATGATACTTTCCATAGCTTTGCAGACCAAGCTAGTCAGGCTTATGGGGCGATAGTGTCCAGGATCCATTGAGACACCACCTTTGTGGAGAGGGACCACCGTTGCTGTACACCACTCTTTGGGTACATTTCCTGTAGTAAGGCTGAGACTGAACAGTAGTTTTATGTTTGTGTTTAGCTCTTCTTGGATTTCATGTAGGATGCAGCCTGGGACACCGTCTGGTCCCATTGATGCTGTGTTTTTTGCTTTGGAGAGGGCAGCTCTTACCTGAGCATCTGAGATGTCAGGGGGGAAGCACTCTGCTGGGATAGATATTTGCCCTTTTGGGGGGGGGGGGGGGGTTGCGCTGAACCTGCCAGCTAGGATGTTGGCAATGTCTGTGGGTTCAGTGTATTTTTTGTCATTTTGGACTAATTCTGAGCATATCTGGGAATTCCCACCCAGGTTCCTAACATAACTAAAGAAAGCCTTGTGATTATCCTTAGTGTCCTGTGCAATGTTTCTCTCAAAGCTGGCCTTAGACGATTTTATGAGTGCCCATAGTTTTTTGCTAATACTGATCAGAGATGCTTTCCCTTTTTGGGATTTTGCTCTATCATGTAGTAGCTTCCGCCTTCTATTGTATAGTTTGTTTATAGCTGAGGTCCACCAGACAGGATGTCTGCCTTTGGAGGATTGGGTCTTGGTTTTATTTGGGATTGCATGATCCATGCATTCCTGAAGGTGTTCATAGAATGCGTTTATAAAGGATTCTGCAGTCTGGGCCGTATTTTCCACATGCCAAGGGGCTTTGAAGGATTCCACCTCAGTTTTGAGGAGTGTGAAATTTGCTTTAGAGAAGTTTTTCACTGTGGTTTTCTGGGCAGTGGGTGGGGTCGGGATGTGAATATCCAGTGAGATTAGTTTATGGTCTGATCTTACCAGTGAGGGATACACTTCTGGTCTGGAGCATAGAGTCCCCATGTTGGTGATGATCAGGTCCAGTATGTTTTCCCCTCTTGTGGGAGTGGTAACAAGTTGTTCCATAGCATTTGAGTTTATAAATTCTAGGAACCTTTGGGCTAGGGTGTTGGAGCTAGAGTAATGCTCCTAGTCTATGTTTGGGTAGTTGAAGTTACCCAATGTAATGGTGTTTGGAGAGACCTTCATATTTTCCAGTGCTCTCAGGAAGGCCGAGTGGAGTCCCTGTGTTTGGGAGGGTGGTCTGTAGCAGGCTATAAACTGGAAGGCAGTTTTACCCACTGTTAGTTGCACAAGGATAGTGTCTGATGCTTCGTGCTGTGCCACCAACCTGGAGGTGTGGGTATCTTTGATGAATAGATACTCCCCCTCCTTTTGTGGTTCGGTCCAAGTTTTGGGGCCAAAAAGCATGGTATGAGGTATAACCTGGTAGTGCTGGGGTACTCTCCGGAGCCTTGAACCAGGTTTCTGTGACTGCACAGATATCGATGTTCTCCATGCTAAAGAGAGTTTTGAGTGCATGCATCTTGAGGTTTAGAATTCTGGCGTTGAGTAGCACTACTCTTAGTTTCTTATCCCTTGTGATACCTACGGAGGTGGGTTTGTCTTTTGAGCCTTGCCAAAAAAAGGCACTATGGGGGTAGAAAGAGCCTTTGCCAATATCCAAAAGCCCAGGGGTGATAGGTGCAAGCCATCCCTAGTGAAGCATCGTGGCTTGTCGAGCATGTCATCCCAGGCTGACCGGCATTAGATCCCCTTTGAATGACACCAATACTTAAGCCAATTGTTGAAATTGATCATTTTGTCTTCATATTGTGGCATAATTCTTGGTGAGGATAAGATGCTACTCAAGGTCAGGGTCATACCGGCCTGGGCTACATGCTCAGAGAGCTCCTCTATGTCTCTTTTCATGTAGTCCAGGGAGGTACATCTCAGGTCATTCACACCAGCATGGACAATGACTGAGTCATATTTGTACTTGCTGTGGAGTGACCTGCTTGTGTTATGTGGTGGATCCTAGCGCCCGACAGGTAGCTCATTGTGACCTTCTCCTTGTTCAGCCTGGTGAGCGGGACGTCAGTGTGCCTGACGATAGAGTCACCTATTACAAGTGTATCAGGTGTGTTGTTTAGCCATAAGGGCTGTGACTGTTCGGCACACTGGCTTTGTGAGCTATCTGTTGCACGTGTTTTGTTTTGGGGTAGCGGTTGCTTGGGTGTCTGCTTTGGAGGTCCCTGCTGCTTAGGCAGATTTTTATTTAGAGCCTCCGAGTATGTTTTTGTGTGTTTATGTGTTTGGTTTGCTGTCGTGGTAGGTCTATGTGAGACTGGAATTGTAGTGAGTGTGGTTTCCTTTTCCTCCTGACTGGTTACACCAGTACTGAGTTGAGAGAGCTTAGGCTCCAGTTTGGCTATATGGTTGTATCTCTCACATGTGTTGGAATTTGTTGGGAGGAGGACAGGGTTGTCTGTGTACATGAGGCAGTTGCAACATTGCCTCAAGATTCCCAAATTCACTAGCTGGACCGGAGAGGAGATTTTCAACTGACCTTTGGACATGCTAGAATAGTATTGGGAATTCCTTTATAATTGAAAAAAAAGGGCAAATGGGGAACAAGGTACTCAAGGGGAGTTTGTGAGGGTGTAGTGCTTTTAATTTTTTAGTGCTGACTTATATAATTGCTTTAGTGAGCAAGTGCCAGGTAACTTAAATGCAATGTGCTACTGGTAACTTACATGTAAAAACAACAAACAGTAACTTTCATTCAAGTGAAACAAGGAAATAAGTACAGTAAGCAATGCAGATATCACTATGGATCCACAGAAGCGCTGAAAAGCTGTGTTTTAGGTGAAATTAGCGTTTCAGGGAAATAACAATCTAACAACAAGCATACAAACAAAGCTATATTCAGCAGGCCTGAATCTAGTCTATGCTACAGCAAACAAGGTGTACCAATTTCAGTAAGAAACAGTTCAAATATGCAGGCACTATAAGCCTTTAACCAGAAATTCCCAGCTCAAAAAGGCAGAGTCCAGCCTCTCCTCTGACAAGAGTGCAGACCACGAACCTTCTTAATGTAAAATAACTGGCCTGAAGCCCAAGTGCTTAAACCAGAACTAATACACTTTTAGAATAACAGACACTGAGTCCTCAATCAGCAGTTCCCAACTTAGAAGGATGTAAGCTACCAGTCCTGCCACCACAGTGCAGGCCACAAGCCTTCCTGATGTAAAACAACTGGTCTGAAGCCCAAGTGCTTAATCCAAAAGACTTGGAATGATAGCTACACTTTAATCAAGTTACTACCAAGCAGTAATAAATACAATTGAATACTTTAAAGAATGCCTGGATTAGTGCTCAAGTTATACAAACAAAGCTAGATTCAGCAGGCCTGGATCTAATCTATGCAACAGCAAACATGGTGTACCAATTTCAGTAAGAAGCAGTTCAAATATGCAGGCACTATAAGCCTTTAACCAGAAATTTCCAGCTCAGAAGGGCAGAGTCCAGCCTCTCCTCCCACAAGAGTGCAGACCACGAACCCTCTTAATGTAAAATAACTGGCCTGAAGCCCAAGTGCTTAAACCAGAATTAATACACTTTTAGAATAACAGAAACTGAGCCCTCAATCAGCAGTTCCCAACTTAGAAGGATGTAAGCTACCTGTCCTGCCACCACAGTGCAGGCCACAAACCTTCCTAATGTAAAGCAACTGGTCTGAAGTCCAAGTGCTTAATCCAAAAGACTTAGAATGATAGCTACACTTTAATCAAGTTACTACCAAGCAGTAATAAATACAATTGAATACTTTAAAGAATGCCTGGATTAGTGCTCAAGTTATACAAACAAAGCTAGATTCAGCAGGCCTGGATCTAGTCTATGCTACAGCAAACAAGGTGTACCAGTTTCAGTAAGAAGCAGTTCAAATATGCAGGCACAATAAGCCTTTAACCAGAAATTCCCAGCTCAGAAGGGCAGAATCCAGCATCTCCTCCCACAAGAGTGCGGACCACGAACCCTCTTAATGTAAAATAACTGGCCTGAAGCCCAAGTGCTTAAACCAGAATTAATACACTTTTAGATTAACAGACACTGAGCCCTCAATCAGCAGTTCCCAACTTAGAAGGATGTAAGCTACCTGTCCTGCCACTACAGTGCAGACCACAAACCTTCTTAATGTAAAACAACTGGTCTGAAGCCCAAGTGCTTAAACTAAAAGGCTTAGAATGAGTTACACCAAGCAGTAATAAATACAACTGAGTACTTTTAAGATGATGCAAAAGCAAAATAAAGTAGGACGAAACACAAATACAGTAAAAGCAGATATTTTTTTTTGTTTGAATGAGCAAATGAGATGGGCCCAGGAGGAGTATCCAAGTGCAAATTTACAAGAGGGGTGGGCAGTTTCAAAGCCACCAAGATTAACACCAAGACAAAAACAGGGAGGGTGGGTGGGGACCTACTGAAAAACAGGCACAACTTCCAGCTAGATATTGCTTAATGCAACACAAACAAATTACTTTAAATCGTGTATTATTTGATAAAAGTGCAGATAAAAATCTACTTAACTCCACTCATGCAGGTCTCAGTTGGCCAAAGCTCACAGTTTAAACAAAAAACAATTCACTGTACCACTTGTATAAGACAGAAACCGAATAACAATGAGGTAAACTACCCCCACTTATCACTGGCTATGCAGGTTTTTTAACAAGCCTTAACTGAAAATACCACTTGTATAAGAAAAAACAGTCACAACTTCCAGCTAGATATTGCTCAATGCAACACAAACAAATTACATTAAATTGTGTATTATTTGATAAAAGTGCAGATAAAAATCTACTTAACTCCACTCATGCAGGTCTCAGTTGGCCAAAGCTCACAGTTCAAACAAAAAACAATTCACTGTACCACTTGTATAAGACAGAAACTGAATAACAATGATGTAAACTACCCCCACTTATCACTGGCTATGCAGGTTTTTTAACAAGCTTTAACTGAAAATACCACTTGTATAAGAAAAAACAGTCACAACTTCCAGCTAGATATTGCTCAATGCAACACAAACAAATTACTTTAAATCATGTATTATTTGATAAAAGTGCAGATAAAAATCTACTTAACTCCACTCATGCAGGTCTCAGTTGGCCAAAGCTCACAGTTTAAACAAAAAACAATTCACTGTACCACTTGTATAAGACAGAAACCGAATAACAATGAGGTAAACTACCCCCACTTATCACTGGCTATGCAGGTTTTTTAGCAAGCCTTAACTGAAAATACCACTTGTATAAGAAAAAACAGTCACAACTTCCAGCTAGATATTGCTCAATGCAACACAAACCAATTACTTTAAATCGTGTATTATTTGATAAAAGTGCAGATAAAAATCTACTTAACTCCACTCATGCAGGTCTCAGTTGGCCAAAGCTCACATACTTTGTTGATGCACCTTTTGATTTAATTACAACACTCAGTCTTCTTGGGTAGGAGTCTATCAGCATGGCACATCTTGACCTGGCAATATTTGCTCACTTTTCCTTGCAAAAGTGCTCCAAATCTGTCAAGATTGCGAGGGCATCTCTTGTGCACAGCCCTCTTCAGGTCATGCCACAGATTTCTATTGGATTTAGGTCTGCGCTCTGGCTGGGCCATTCCAAAACTTTAATTGTATTCTGTTAAAGCAATGCTTTTGTTGATTTAGATGTATGCTTGGGGTCATTGTCATGTTGAAAGGTGAAATTCCTCTTCATCTTCAGCTTTCAAGCAGATGCCTGAAAGTTTTGGGCCAAAAGTGACTGGTATTTGGAACTGTTCATAATTTTCTCCACCGTGACTAAAGCCCCATTTCCAGCTGAAGAAAAACAACCCCAAAGCATGATACTGCCATCACCATGCTTTACCATGGGGATGGTGTTCTTTTGGTAATGTGAAGTGTTGTTTTTGCACCAAATGTACCTTTTGGAATTATGGCCAAAAAGTTCAACCTTCGTCTCATCAGACCATATTACATTTTTTTTTTCACTAAATAATTTTTATTTTTTTTGTTTGTAGACAAATTATGATACAGTGAATTTAAGTTACAATTCAAAATAAAAGAAAATAGTTAATAACTATAACAATATGTACAATATTTACAGGTGGTCCAATGAAAAGGATTAACCAATAAGGTTATAAAGAGGAATAATCACATAGAACTAGTATATCCTTTACTGGTATATACTCACATAAGTCCATCTTAGTTTATGACATTTCAATTTCATGTAGAAGAAATTCTATCCTTTTGTAATGTGTCTATAAGTATTAAGATTTTATTCCAAGGATTGTCTGTCCAACGTCTAGGAAAAATTCTTTCTTCTTTGACTTTTATTTCTTTTTGTGCAGATTCCTTTAATAGAGATATGAAGTCTTCATAACTTGGAGGGATAGTAGATTTCCATTTTCTTGTTATACATTTTCTGGCTACAGCCAGAATAGACCATAAAATATATTGATCACTTTTACTCATAGTTACTGAGTCGTCTACATTCAAAAAAGTTAAAGATTTTGTTAGAACAAATTTATCATTATAAATGGCTTGAAGAAATTTATTAATATCTTCCCAGAATTTTTTAATACAATCATAAAATATATGTATCCAGTCTGCCTCGCAATTTACAGTACATCTCCAGCATGTGGGCATTTGGGCAGGGTCAAATTTGGCTATTTTATGTGGTGTATAAATGGCTCTATGTAAAAATTTCCATGTGAAGATTTTCCATATCTGGAAGTTTGATGTTAGCTTAACTGACAACAAAAGGTCTTTCATATCTTCAGATGATAGATTTATTGTCAAGCCCTTTGTTAAAATGTTCACAACATTTTGACCTATTTTGGTTTTATACACTATTAAAATTTTGTATAATTTAGATATAGAAATTAGCTTATTATGATTTCCATAAATCAATTCTTGCATATATTTTATGAACTTGGGTGTATTATTAAAGTTTGAATCATTAATAATTCTACATAAATCACTTGCATATTGTAGTATTTTTTGTAGTTCTGTTCTGTCTACTTCAAATATACTAATCTCATTTATTACTTGTTGGGTGGTTAAAGTACTGTGATTATTTAAGCATTGAAACCAGTAAATAAAGTTTTTGGATTCCCAATTAATGAGTATTTTTCTTGGATTTTTCTTTAAAATTCTTTGATGTTTTAAATGGTATTAAGAGTTCGAACCATAATTTTATGTCTGGATTTGTAATTATAAATTTTCTAAATAGATTATAAATATTATTCAGATATGATAAATTAGTGGGCTTTGTTGTTTTATTTTGTAAGCTATGACATAGTACATGCCAAAATATGTTATTATAATTTTCCAAATCCATATTTGTTAATATTTTGTTTTCATTTAAGAAGAAAGTTAGATGTAAAATTTTCCATGCGGATGAATAATTTGGATTTACCCAGTTTAGTATAAGTTTAATGATGGAAGCTTTAATATACGTTTCTATGTCTGGAAATGTGATTCCTCCCAAGTCCCAGGGTCTAATATGATGTGAGAAAGCAATTCTATTATTTTTTGGATACCAAAGAAAATCCATTAAAAGTTTCTGAATTGTCTTTATAACTTTTTTATCTGGTAAAATAGGGATTGCTAATGGTATATAATTTATTTGTGGTAGTAATATCATTTTTATTAACTGTAACCTAGCTTCCAAGTTTAATATTAATTTATTCCAGCTATTAATTTTTTTTTAATTAAATTTTGGATTTTATTATAATTTAAGGTCATGGTAGTATCTATGTTCTCGGATATAAGAATTCCTAGATATTCTAGTGAAGAAACCTTTTCTCCATTTATTTGATATTTATTCAGATGCAAGTCATCTATTTTATTTAGAAGTATATGTTTTGACTTGGATTTATTGAAACAAAGACCTGAAATGGAAAAAAAATCTTCTACCTGTTTCTCTAATTCTTGCATGGACTCTTCATTCGGTCTTAAAGTCAGCATTATATCGTCAGCAAATAACATGATTTTAGAATTAAATTTATTGTAAAAGTTAATTCCTTCTATTTTAGATCACTTGTATTGCAGATGCAAATAATTCTATCGCCAGGGCAAACAGTATGGGAGACATAGGGCAACCTTGCTTAGAGCCTTTAGTTATTTTGAAAGCTTCCGAGGTAAATGGACCTAATTTTACATAAGCCAAGTTATCTTTATATATATTCTTTATTAAATTTATAAAGTTTAATGGAATTCAAAAGTTCCAAAATTTTAAATAGATACTTCCAGTTTACGAATCAAATGCTTTCTCTATATCTAATGTGATTATAAGAGCTTCTGAATTGTCTCTGTTCAAAGCTTCTATAATGGTTAAAATTCTCTGAATATTGTCATATGTGTGTCTTCCAAATATAAAGCCTGTTTGGTCTTCATTTATGACTTTAGTCAGGGATTTCTTAATTCTATTTACTAAGATAGACATAAAGATTTTATAATCATTATTAAGCAGAAAGATAGGTCTATATGAGCTACATTGGGATGAATCGCTTTTATCTTTTTTTATAGGGGTAACTAGTGAATATTTCCAGGATGGTGGAGTAATCATTTGAGTTTGAATATCATTTAGCATGTTATGAAGTAGAGAAATTGCTGAATTTGGAAACATTTTATATAATTCCATTATTATTCCATCCATTCCTGGTGATTTGTTGTTTTTACTTACTTTAATTATGTCTTTTATTTCTTTTATGGAGATATGCTTGTCCATTTCTACTTTTAATTGGTCAGGTAGTTTTTTTATTAAGGAGCTATTAAATTTCTGATCTGAAAATGAAATATTATTATCATTATTTCCATAATGCTTAGCATAATAGAACTTAAAAGCTTCAAGAATATCATTCACATCAGATACCTTTTTTTTCCCTTTTCCTTCATGTATTATATTTATGATGTTATTTTCTAAATTCTGCTTTTTAATTCTCATTACTAGATTATGTAAGTGTTTTGGAGAAGTTGAAATTGAAGCAAATTTTAGTTTTTCCAAAGCTAGATTTGTTTTATGAGTGAGGAATTCATTGTATTTTTTTTAGAGCTATAATTTCTTTTTTTTTTTCCTGAGAATCTATTACATCATAAGAACTTGTATTTATTTCTGTTATTCGTTTTTGTATGTTGTGTAATTCAGATTCCCATTCCTTTGTTTTATTTTTAAACCATCCTATAATCTTGCCATACAAAAAAGCCTTAAGTGTATCCCAAGTTATTATATTATTTGTATCGTTAATAGAATTTGTTTCTAAGAAATATTTGATTTCTGAATCTAGCCAAGGTTTAAACTCTTTTAATTTAAGGATGTAAGCTGGTATTCTAGTTATAGTGTTTAATCTTTTGAAATCAATTTGTACTTTAAGAATTAAGGCATTATGGTCTGAGAGGGGACATGGAATAATAGAAATTTTTGTTATCCTACTGTTTAAATCAGAGGAGACCAATATTTTATCTATTCTTGTTTTAGTATTAAAGCGATAATCGCTATGTGTGTAACTTAATGAGTTAGAATCTTTAAAATTAAATGTATCTATTAGATTTAAGCTTTCTAACCATCTTTTGAAATATTTACTTACGGGTGTGAGACGTAACTTTCTTTTATTAGTTGTTTCAGAGTTATCTAGAATACAATTGAAATCTCCCCCCATTATTATCATGCCTTTATTTACTTTGTTAATTAATTCTATGTGTTTTTTAATCGTAGACAATCCTATTCCAGGAATCCAGTAGATATTTATTAAAGTCCAAATTCTATTTTGATATTTTATTATTACAATTGATATTAACCCTTCTTTATCTTCGTGTTTGTAAATGATCTGAGGAAAAACTACACTTTTTTTCCATAAAATTATAACTCCTCTTGTTTTTTTTTTTTTAATGGGAGTGAGAAAGAATTAGATAGAAACTAGGTTTCCATGTGAAATTATCATCTCTTTTAAAATGAGATTCTTGTATAAATATGATTTGTGCTTTTTGTAATTTCAAATATGTTAGAAAATTCGACCTTTTTATAGGATTATTTAAACCATTAATATTTATAGATAATAAAGTTGTGTCTGCCATTTTTTTAAGTATTTATTTGTACTTTTGGATTGTTTGTTCTTGAAATTTTGTTTTACCTTGGAAGTTAATGTGTTTAGAGTATTAGATTTATCCTTTCTTTTAAAAGTTATTTTGAGATGAATACATTTATTTCTATTTGTGCTTAAAAAAAGTTTCAAATTGGACCACTGAAAAATGAAAAAGCTGAAAAACATTGTGTTAACATGTTTTAAATAAACAATTAATGATTTTACCATTCTAAATCCCAAACATGAAGTGTCTAGCACCTCAAATCTGTTTGGACTTAAAAGTTCAAACAGATTTACCCTCAATAATAATAGTTGCATTAATGAGGAAATGTTGCTTTAAACTGAGCTCATCAAAAAAAAAAAAATGAAAACTAAAACCAGAGAACAAGATACACTTATTATATAAATAACACATATGTCTGGTCTGTGAAGTTTTGTTCATTACTAATTAGATTCTAAAATGAGATATTATTTCAAATTGTAAACAATTTAAATAAGACATTTGTTAATTGCTTTAACAATATATTAGATGTTCATTTTTCATTAATATTATGAAATTTTTACAAATTACCAATTGTAGATAATATATTAGCAAATATCAGATCATTAATGTTCATTAGTAATATTTAACATTGTTATTAATAATGAAAAGAAGTAGAGTGAGTATGATAGATAGATATTGTTTAAAATAAAAGAGATTTTTTTTACATATTTTTAGATCTATATAAGTTATTACATCAGTATAGTGAAGTTAATTGACATATAGCTAACCACTTATCGAAACCAATTAAAGTCCTTACAGATAATAATATTCATTTATAAGATTTAATATAACAGCAATTAGAATTAAAGCAATATTTATAGTGCTTTACATTAAAGCATTTTCTCATTCTTCAGTTAATGTCAGTTTTATAACTCTGATAATTCCACAATCTAAAATTAATAACATGTGTAAAAGATTTCACTCCTAAATTACTTATATGTGATCTTTTGTAGTTCTGTTATTAGTAAGTTATTATTCATAAAATTTTCTCTATTAAGTTCAATTTAAAAATCACACATATCAGATATTGTCTTCTGCTTATCACAAATGTAATGAGCGTCTGTTAACTAGTAAAAGGTCTCAACTTATATGTTAAAACTATAAAACAGAAAGGAGAAAGGTCAAAATTAGAATTATACTTGTAAAGGAAATCTACCTTGATAACATTTCTATATAACTTAATAACTATAAGTAACTTATCTAACACAGTGTCGGTTAGATGTGTTCACTGAGCGCACGTATTATACTTTTACCAGACACTCACCCATTAAGGCACGACAGTATTTAAATGATTCACTATCTTTCTTGTTATAATAGCGTTGTCTTCTTAAATATGTCGTATGCTATGTATGAAGCAGTGAACAACTTTTTAATAAGGAAACTAAAAATAACTGAGCAGAAGGCTCGTGGATGTTTTTTTTTTTTTTTTTACTTTCAAATAATACAGTAATATACTGAATACATCTAAAATGTTCATGAGTGATTCTATTGTACAACATTATTATCACAATACTCTACATCAAATTAAATCAATGAATTTTGAATGTGCACTTTTGAATAAATTATTATTTTGCACTGTTCCAGTAACTAAATACTTGTATAGAGAAGAAACAGCCGTGTTAAAAGAGGAAAACTCTGCAATAGTGTGTATTTATACACCATCTTCTGGCCAGTAACTTAAGTTACATCTATGTACAGTTAAACATGTCACATGCTGTGTATGAAGTGGTGAACAACTTTTTAGATAAGGAAACTAAAAATAACTGAGCAGAAGGCTCGTGGATGTTTTTTTTACTTTCAAATAATACAGTAATATACTGAATATATCTAAAATGTTCATGAGTGATTCTATTGTATAACATTTTTATCATAATACTCTACATCAAATTAAATCAATGAATTTTGGATGTGCACTTTTGAATAAATTGTTATTTTGCACTGTTCTAGTAACCAAATACTTGTATAGAGAAGAAGCTGCAGTGTTGAAGAAGAAAATTCTGTGATAATGTGCATTAACACACCATCTTCTGGTCAGTAACTCAAATTACATCTATGTACAGTTATATATATCACTTGTAATGTATGAAGTGGTTTCTAAGGTAAACACCTTAACCATTACACCACCCTCCCACCTTGTATAAGTTAGTACTAAGCTAACTGCCTTTGCAAGCCATTGTAAGCCTAGCCAATTATCCCTTGTGAGACTCAAACCCTGCACCTTGTGTTTGTAAGGCAAACACCTTAACCATTAGGCCACCCTCCCATCCCTGAACAACTTTTTAGATAAGGAAACTAAATATAACTGAGCAGAAGGCTCGTGGATGTTTTTTTACTTTCAAATAATACAGTAATATGCTGAATACATCTAAAATGTTCATAAGTGATTCTATTGTATAACATTTTTATCACAATACTCTACATCAGATTAAATCAATGAATTTTGAATGTGCACTTTTGAATAAATTGTTATTTTGCACTGTTGTAGTAACCAAATACTTGTATAGAGAAGAAGCTGCAGTGTTGAAGAGGAAAATTATGTGATAGTGTGCATTTACACGCCATCTTCTGGCCAGTAACTTAAATTACATCTATGTACAGTTAAATACATCACTTGTAATGTATGAAGCAGTGAACAACTTTTTAGATAACGGAAACACAAAATAACTGAGCAGAAGGCTCGTGGATGCTTTTTTACTTTCAAATAATACAGTAATATGCTGAATACATCTAAAATGTTCATGAGTGATTCTATTGTATAACATTTTTATCACAATACTCTACATCAAATTAAATCAATGAATTTTGAATGTGCACTTTTAAATAACATAAATGTGACTTCTAAAAATGATAATATTTATTCAGGCATCGAAAATGCCTTAATTTATCAACTAAGTAGTTGTATAGAGAAAAATATTTAAAAGGGCAGTTTATATTAAAAGCTTAGTGACAAAGAGAATGTCTAGTAGACTTCATTGGCTACTGCTTTCAAGTATTTAGAGAACAAATATGTACTTCAGGGCTTTAGTAAGTTATTAATTAGTACTAAAATTTAAGTATTATATTAAACTAAACAAATAAGAAAAGAAAAAAGAAAACTGCTTTATACTAGTGTAACAAAGAGTTTAGTTTTAATATATTATAATCATACCTTAGTTGATACTTTGAGAGAAATAGTATCATCAGAGTTCTTCTTGTCAGTCTTTTGCTTCTTCTTTTCTCTTGCCTCTGACCAAATTTTTTTTCCTGGAGCCCTTTTTAAAGAGGATGAATTTAACCAGTCCATTTCTTCAGGTAGTGGAATTATGTTATTATTCTTTATGAAAGATGTGGCTTCCTCTATGCTGTTGAATGTTCTCATGTCGTTGTTATATTGGATTCTTATTGTGGCTGGATAAGAGAGCTGCGCTTTGATTTTATGTTGTTTCAAAAGTTTTACTAATGGCCATGTTTTCTTCCTTATATCCAGAACTCTTGTTGAATAGTCATTATCAAATCTTAATAGTGACTGTTTATACATAACAGGACTTTTCCTCCATGCAGATCTCAGTATAAGCTCTTTGTCCATAAAAGAAAGAAATTTAACTACTATGGATCTTGGAGCTGATTTAGAAGAAATAGAAAGTGGCTTACCGATAGCTCTGTGTGCCCTTTCTATCCCATAAGATAAGCCTTCTTTTAGTCCGAGAACTTCAGGAAACCAAGAGTTCAGGAATGAGATAATGTCGTCACCTTCGGATTTCTCTGGAAGACCAAAAATCCTTATGTTTGTTCTTCTTTCTCTATTCTCTATATCATCAACTTTATTTATTAACCAAGTGTTCTGTTGTAGCAGAAACTGAGTATGTAGTTCACTTTCTTTTAACCTCCCATCAACATCACTTAAGGAAGTCTCAATGTCTGATATTTTTATTTGTTGCTGTTGTAAGATTTCTTTAAAAACTTCTGTTTGTTTTTGGCAGTTATCCTTTAGACTTTCAAGATTTTCAGTAAATCTGTCCATTTTTAGCGATAAGTCCAGCAGAGTAGCAGATATCTGTTGTATCTCTTTTTTTATAATAGAGTCTGAGTGTGAATTCTTGGAGTTACTCATCTTCAAACAGTTTGGAGTGTCCTCTGTAGTATTTGACAGGAAAATTTCTGAATTTTTTCTTCAAAATTGGTAGTTTTGTTGTAAATTACTTCATCTTTAATATTTACCCATTTTTTTTAAATATATTTAGTTTTTCCTGTATTTTCTAGTATGAGTATGAAGAGCTCAAAATCAAGCTGCTCTCAGTTAGCCATTAGGGTCCGCCCCACCATAATACATTTTTGATGTATTGTTTCTCAAATTTTCACTGGGCCTGTATGTTTTTTTTCTGTACGAAAAGGCTTCTGTCTTGGTCTTGCAACTCTACCCCATAGCCCAGATATATGGAGAATATGAGAGGTTGTTGTCACATGTAGTACACAACCAGTACTTGCCAGAAATTCCTGCAGCTCCTTCAGTATTGATGTAGGTCTCTTGGCAGCCTCCCTGACCAGTTTTCATCTTGCCTTTTCATCAATTTTGGAGGGACATCCAGTTCTTTGCAACATCGCTGTTGTCCCATATTTTCTTCACTTTTTGATGACTGTCATTACTTGTGTTCCATGGTATATATAATGCTCTGGAAAGTTATTTTGTACCCTTCTCCTGACTGATACCTTTCAACAATGACATCCCTTTGATGCTTTGTAAGCTGTCTGAGAATGATGGCTTTTGTTGTAACAGGTAACTGAGTAAATGTCAGGAAACTCCTACTAGGACAGCTGAACTTTAATTGGGGTTAATCAGAGTCTCTTTAATTGATGGCAGGTGTGTACCCAAGAAGACTGAATGTTATAATTAAGTCAAAAGGTGCTTCAACAAACTATTAGTTTAAGGGTATGCACACATATGCAACCAGCTTATTGTACTTTTCTATTTCTTATATTTCCCCCCTAACAGATTTGTTTGTTTTTCAGTTGAATTGTACAGGTTATAGGTCAAATTAAAAGTAGGAAAAGTTTTGAAATGATTTATTGTGGTGTCATTTTTTTTATATCACAGAAACCTGGCATTTTAATAAGGGTGTGCAAACGTTTTATATCCACTGTAAATGGGTGAACCCATTTGAGTACAACTGGCCAGATTGGCATAGAATATTTTATCCATCAGCAAATTGTCTAGGCATAAATGTGTTACATCTCACAGGGAAATCATCACACCAAATAATTTATAATGTTGAGGTTGCTTAGTATTTCTTTTTAGTGGCTGACCTTTTCATGACAGACTTTTTAAATTGTATTAATCTATACAAATCAGAAACACACACAATTTCATTACTCATCAGATAATTCATAGATTTGTTAACTATTGTCTCAAGAATAAAGGTTGATCCATAAAATGAGAACAGTAGGATGAGAATGGAAAGTAATAATGTTACTGGCATCATAGAAAGGATTAAGTGTAAAATAGATGGAGTAAATGATAGAAGATAATTAAACAAACACAGTGGCATATCTAGGTCACACATGGCAAATTCGGAGTATTTAAAAAAACTGAATGAAAGAAGATAATCACTTTGGTTGACGTTTGTTTTTGGCTTCTTTCTGACATTCTGTAAAGAGATTTAGAAAATGGGCTTACTGTACATCAGTACCCTGAACGGAGAACCAACGTTCTCCAGCAGGATATTAATGTACAAGTAATGTCTGCAGAAAAACAAGTCTGCCACTGCACAGCAGGATATCAAGCTGCTGTGCAGCTCGGACTCAGAAAATGAAATGGCCACCATTATTTTGCACTCACTAAGCAGTGCTTCTGCTGTTTAGCGAGTGTAAAATGTCAAAAAAAAAGACAAAAAAAATTTTTTAAAAAGTATGTGTGTGTGTCAGTGTATGCATGCATGTCAGTGAAAGTGAGTGAGCCATTATTTTACAATCACTAAGCAGTGCTTCTGCTGTTTATTGAGTGTAAAATGTCAAAAAAGTAGACCAAAAAAAAGGTGTGTGTGTGTGTGTGTGTGTGTGTGTGTGTGTGTGTGTGTGTGTGTGTGTGTGTGTGTGTGTGTGTGTGTGTGACAGAGAGAAAGCAAAAGTGATGTGTGAGTGAATGCATGTATGTAAGCAGAGTATACTGCATGTGAGAGAGATTGAGAGAGAATGAGACTGAATGTGTGTATGAAAGCAGCTGGAGACTGTGAGAGAATGAGAAAGAGGGTGAGACCGATCTTGTGTCAGTGAATGTGTGCATGAAAGCAGCGAGAATTTGTGTGTGTGTGTGTGTGTGTGTGTGTGTGTGTGTGTGTGTGTGTGTGTGTGTGTGTGTGTGTGTGAGAGAGAGAGATAGAGAGTGAGTGAGTGAAGTGCGAATGTGAACCAACGATCCCCTGGTATGATGTGTGAGAGAGAGTGAAGAGAGAACGATCTCTGCCAGATCTTAGACAATGGGGTATCTGTAAAATTGTTGCATTTTACTTATCTAGTTTTTTAAGTACTGTTTTTTTTTAATATATTTTGGATGTAAAATGCTTTCTCCAACACTTTTAACATATACTACATCAAGTATGAAACATTAGGTGGAGGAACTATTTTACATCAAAAATATATTAAAAAAATAGAACTTAAAAAAATATATAAGTAAGAAAAACACAACAATTTTACAGAAATCTCATTCTCTAAGTGCAATAATGGCCTCCAGTGTGTGTGTTAATGTGTAATTAATGCCCTTCCGAGGGTGCAGAGACCATCTGCCACACCCCTGGGTGGGCATTGATTACACATTAACACACACCCTGTCGGGCATTATTGCTTGCTTATTGTATAGTATTCAGGTCACTTGTGTTCTGAAGCATGATGAAACGTGGTTCCCAGATTCAGAAGCCAAGTTTGGAAAATGCTAGCTGTCTAATTTTTAGTGGTTAAAATCACTGATTCAACAGATTGCCCGATATTAGAATTTCTCAACTCTATTATTGAAAACTAAGGGAGGCAGAGATTGTAGCCATAATAAAGTACTCTATGTCTCACAGACTGTAAGAAGAAGAAGAAGAAGAAGAAGAAGAAGGAGGCCCTTTCCATGACTCGAAGGAAGCTAAGTGAACAATTGCAATAATGAACATTGCGGCTGCTGAAAGTGGACACAAATCTGACTTGTAGTGTTTAGATATTACTAGAATGAGTGCTGTTGTGCTACAATGGGAAAGATATACCCCAGGATTTACTAATCTTCCATGTAAGACTAGATTAGTCTTACACACAAACGCCCGTTTAAGAGTATGATGGCAGCGCGCCATGCATATTAATGAGGGTGCACTGCCTCAACTCTAAAGCTTACACGGTGCGTGGATGAGTGTAGGGGGCATGTCAGACTGCCGAGCAGTCCAAAAATCCACATCCCTGCACTGACAAAGCCCAAGAAATGTCGAGTTACATGAGCGAGTCCACTCACATGTGTACATTGTAACACTACACTCCCCCATATGTTAAACCTCGTACAAATTTAAAAATGAAAAGAAATTTATTTATTTTTTTGTTTTATTTCCGATATAGCTGCCCGTATTTGCACGTGTTTGCACGGGATTGCCCATTGCTTAGCTACAGTTAGCAGCTTAGACACCGAAGAGGTTAATAAGAAAAAAAATATGCAAATTAAGCAAAATAGCGATAGCATAGTGGTTAGAGCTTTCGCACAAAGAGGAGGCATTCCTGGGTCAAGTCCCACTACTGCTCGTTCCATTTTCTATGTGAAATCTGTATACAAAAATCTTTCCTGAAATTTATCATGTATAAGTTTTGTAAAAAGCATTCAAATGTTATATGTAGTAGTGAACGAATTATATATATATATATATATATATATATATATATATATATATATATATATATATATATAAAGGTGAAATGGTTATGCATTCTGAGGCATGAGTAACTTATTCTAAGCAATATAAAGCACTGTTAAGCATATTTTAGCAGTATTTAGCATATTTAAAAGCAATTGCTCGTAGCTGAGCACCGCGTTAACAAGCGCAATGTATTTGCGAGTAGATGCGCACTGCACTAACCAGTGCAATGTTGGGCAACATCGAGCAACGTCGAGCAACGTTGGGCAATGTTGGGCAAAGTCGGGCAAAGTTGAACAAAGTCAGCTAAACATGGCCACACCTCCTTTACTGTACCTTAACCATTCTGGACTGGCCAGTAGGAAAATAAAAAGTAGTGACAGGGATCGAACTCAGGATACTGTGTACTATAGTCACAGTACATAACCACTAAGCCATGATATAATTTCATAACCATGCACTTTCAACAGCCACATATCTATCAAAGGAATATTAAACATTGCCAACATCAGCTAAGCAGGTGTGCCTACAGCTGAGTTTTTTCAAAATGGACCAATCACAAATAAGTGCAGGAAATGAGGCATATTTAAGCTCCACTGGTGGGAATACTTGCCATAACTGGTTGTAGCTCCCTTCTGCAGTCGGCATGGTCGGTGTTGGAGAAGGCACTCGATTTCCAGCGCAACGCTGGGGCATTGAGGAGACCAAAGTAATGGTTTGGCTCCTTGTCCACAATCATGAGGAAAGACTCCTTCAGGGCAAGTACCAGGGCACCCAATATAAAACAGAGGCCTGGAACAGTATTGCTCGTGATGTCACCAGTGCCACTGGAATTCCTCGGACTGGTGAGCAGGTCAGGCACCATTATTCTGACCTGAAGCTACGTAAGGAAAATCAACTGGATCAGAGGATCCAGGAGTCCGTGTGATGCCTAATGCCCCAGTACTGAGTAAGCAGCCATTGTATTAAGTAGTTAAGAATTGCTATGCTTGTCTATACTATGGATAGGTATGTCTCAATATCACTGCATTTACTTCACAGCTGCAGGCGTCCGGGCTATGAATCAGCAAGCCCATGAAGATAGGTTACAAAGGCTGCGTCATCAAGCAGGTTAGTAATTATTCTGCATGTACTGTTATATAAAATAAATGAGAGAGCCTTCAAAAAGTGTTTTAACCCAATAAATAAAGGTGTAATAATTCTTTAATAAATGTATAATTCCTGGAGTGCGTCTGTGTAATTTTTTTTTGATATGTTGTTGTACCGTTGTATTTTACAAATAGCACTGTTGTATTAAGCAGTGTTAACCCACACTTGTGTAGGTCCATATAACGTGGATGAAGGGAGTGCCAGTAGCTTTTATGCATATTTACAGCCCTCAAATGTTGGTTCATGCCCAGCATGTACAGGTTAATCTGGCACGAGTAGCTTGGTATTGTGTTCCCCAGAAATGTCAGTGTGCTACCAGAAATGTAGGGAGCTGTTAACATATAAGTGATATTTTCATCTGAACATATCTAAATAATTATATGACAGTAGAACTGTCAGTGTACCATCGTAGCAATAGTGTGTTTGAGCAAATCTCAAAATATGTAGCAGTAACATCTGCATCTTGGACAGTTTCTATGTAAGATACAGCTCATGTATATAATGATCTAGCAAAATCCAGTTGCACAATATAAGGACATTGGGTAGTGTAATAATACATGTAAGGGACATATAACTGCAGTTAATGGGAATGTAGTGAAAATTAGAAGGATATATAAGTTGTTAATTGAGCTATCTTTTTCCACCCTACTGTATGTGCATAAAAATGCAATTCTACACCTCAATCTGTATGTCTAATCTCAAAACATTTGTTGGTACATATGTACTATTGGTTTATAAATATTTGCTTTTATTTCTATGCATGTGCCCTGTTAAAATATCACAATTTTGGTGGCCTGTTGCCATCAATTCAACCTGCATGCTGTTGTAGGTTCCACTATTGCTCTATATATGCATGTGTTATGCTTGTTTTTCAACTGTTGAAAATCTGGTGTGTTGGGATAATGGGAATACTTCTGCATGCTGTTATAACTAATTGGGAATGCTGTTGACTGTTACTAACCCATATCTTTATTAAACTCTCCAAAACATAGTTCATATGGGAAGGCCGGTCTCAGCTGACCCACCTGTCACACCTCAGCTGGCCATGGCACCTGGCACCAGCAGGTCTGGTGCCCAGCCTGGGACCTCCTCCTCCATTGGCCCTGTGCCACCTTCGGGTGGAAGCGCTGAAGGGGATGGGGCTTGGCCCCCCATGAAAGTGTGGGTGGAGCAGGGCCACCTATCACCCTTCGAATGGTCTGGGCTGCGGTGCATAGAGAGATTGAACGTTCTGTTGCAGAACTTTTATGCCAGCTTGAGGCACGAGTGGCGCAACTCCTGGGTCAGCCTGCCCCTCCTACACAGCCCCCAGCACAGCCACCCTCTGGGCTGTGAAGGTGCACTGGTGACTGCTGATGGGTGGGGACCTCAGTCCCATTGTTTCCATTTGTGGGCTCATGGGCTTGCGATTTCCAAACATCCCTCCCCGTCAAAGGTGTTCATCCACCACATGTCATATACCTCCCCTGTATGTGTCTTGTTTGTCTTGTCTGTTTACCTACCCAGCCTACCTCCCCAAATATACCTACTTCCTCTACCCCACATTCCAGTCTCACCTTAAAAAAAAAAAAAGAGCAATCTGCTCCCCCCCCAAAAAAAATTACGCCCCATACATAGCTGCCCATTTTGCACACATGTCCACTGGACACATAAAATGTAATTTAATTGGCATTACAACATACTTTGTTGTCCTCACCCCTCTCCCAGGGGTTGAAGGTTTCATATCTACCTCCAAATTTATTCCATATGCACAGCTGTTGCTGTTAAAGAAATGGGCAACTATGGACTTTCCCTACACCCGTCCTGCACATGAGCTACTTTGCATATTGTCTTTGCCTCTTTGTGCTCCTTTTTCACCACTTTCCTATCTCCCCATTTTCTTTTCTTTTAAAGAAATGAGTGCGGGGGTTAGAAGGAGTAAGCACTATTAAGCAGTAGTTAGTGAGTTTGCATGAGTGTGCGCTTGTTTGCACTTAGCTAAGCATTGCTAGGCATCACGCAAACCCATGCAAACCCGCTTACAACTGCTTAAAAGTGCCTTAGTCACTCTGTATGTGAGGGCCCTTGTTCTGCTCAGGAGCAAAATAAAACACCTCTGTCAGTCTCGAACCCCGGACCTTGCACACACTACATAACATGAAGTACCACTAAGCCACAGTAGATATACAACAAGTTGGTGCTGAAATAAATATATCATGCATCAGAATGAGTGAATGTAAAGGAAAAATAGGAATGCCATACCACACAACTTGTTCTGTGGATCTTTACCAACAGTTGTTGTGGGATTACATTACATGACTGTGATAAGAGAAGCAGCCATTCTAGCAAGAAATAATGTTACGCCATCACTTTACAACCCCACACAGTATCACAGCAGGACAAACACCGGCATATCTGTTTAGGGCAGAGGCCATACTGTCCCTAATTTTCAGGGATGTCCCTGATTTTGACACAAATTTTAGCTCTGTCCCTCTGAATCCCCCCTAAAACTACTGACTTTGGCCAGAAAGGTGGTGAATTACACTTAATGAATAGTGATAATAATTAAGAGTTAGACACTTCTTTTACTTCAGAAAAGGTGTATTAATCATATGCTCTGATTCTCTCAATGTTTCACCTTAATGGCACTAACATTTTAAAGGTGTCCCTGACTTTTTCTTTACTTTTCTCTGAGTCTGTTCAAATATGTACAAGAGTGTTTGATAGGTCAGGCAGAGGCAGAAACACAGATGCATATCAGCCTTTCTGCTGTTAAACACTGTGCAAATAGCTTTGGAAGAAGTTTTGAAAGCATACCCTGATGTAGGAATACAACACTGAAATACAAATGGATGTAGTCATGTACTGATAGCAACCAACTGTAACAATGCCATTGCTCTATTGCTGAAAAGACCTGTGAGATGCACAGACAAAAATAACAGGCTATTCTCTGGCTACCATGTGGATAGGTCCACAGTTGGGAGTTACGCAGACAGACTACTTGCCTTGATAAACTAACATGTACACAGCAACCCTGTAAGTCCAGCAAGATAAAATCCATACAATAATACTTATGCTCTCTGTACTTCTGCACCCTTACCCAAATGTAGAATACACCTGTGTGTGCAGGGTCTACCAAGGATGTAGGTAAACATACTCACAGAACTGACATGTGTCCAGTTTTTCTGAGCAGCTTGTGCTAATGTCAACACTAAAAAAGCACAAACTGTTTAGAACTGAGTAAATGAATATTCACAGTATAGCAGTTCACAAACAAATCTTGTGCCAGAGGAATACATCTCAATAACTAGGTTTGTATGGCAGTTAATTGTAAAAGTTGAAAAGAAATTACATCTTTCCAAGTATCTTGGGGTAGCATTTTGAGGGGTGAGTACATTTCTACATTGACAAGCGGGTACTGGAAGCAGAAACATTAGGTCTGAGTAAGTCTGATGTAAATCTCTGGCTATGTCCCTAGCTTCTGATATAAGAACTATACCAACCTTCTGTCTTAAACAATGATGTCCACAGCAAACAAGGATGATATCCATCTTGGAAAGCTGAAAGGGCCACGCCTACCTGAGTTAGCAATTTATAGTACTGGGTTGCTATGATAGTAATTACTGCAATTACTACACAGCAGGCTGCATGCAATTAGCAAGTGGTGGCCACTAATTGGTGCAGAGGCCATTACATGCACATATGCAAATACTTACAAAACAGTCTGCAATCTCTGCCAACAAACTCAATCACTTTATTGCAGAGACTGACAGAGAGAGAGAGACAGAGAGAGATAGAGACAGAGAAAAGGAAAAAGAAAAAGAAATATTACCAAATCATGCAAAGGAAAGGTATGTGACACATATGTATTTACTGGAATGTAGTAGATGTTATTGAAGAATAGTCTACATAATGTGAATCATTCATATGTGGCAACAGTACTTATTTATACATAGATGTTCTGCTTAACTACTGTTATGGACAACACAGTGTGTACCTGTGGGCAGTGGGACATACCTGTGAAATGTGTAGCTCAGCATTAAATGTCAAAGATCTGATCCATTGTATCTGTGTTCTGTACAGTAGTGTGGCCAATGGCTGTTGGGAGGATTAGCGCTGACATTATATAAACATGGGTGTGATAGAACAACACATGCATGATAATCATATTAAAGTGTAGCTTAGCACTGGCAACTGCTGTAGCAGTCTAGTATGCTTATCTAGCATTTGTAGCCATATATACCCCCCTAATGTTAGTGTATTTTCATATGTGACACCTGTTTGTGTTGCAGCAAGGCCCAACAGTTCAGCTGTGAGGTCCAGGGACTTACAACAGTCTTGACC
Organism: Protopterus annectens; assembly: GCF_019279795.1. Lineage (NCBI taxonomy): Eukaryota > Metazoa > Chordata > Ceratodontiformes > Protopteridae > Protopterus > Protopterus annectens. The sequence continues at coordinate 1,323,290,071 of NC_056746.1, forward strand.
TTGTGTGTGTATGCCACACACATACGGAGAAATATATATGTGTTATATGTATTCACATTTATATATGTGTATAGAGCAGGGGACATATTGCAACTGTTTGTAAAGGGTGGAGATATATATGTTGGTGAAGGTTAGTATGCACATATTTGTATGTAGGTTTTAGTGTGTGACAAACAAGACAGCATCCAGTGCTGGTATATGATATGTGGTGGTTAAACACTGTGGGTGGTTTGTTCAGTTTGCAATGTTGAAGCCAGTGAGGCCTGCTAAAGCTACCTGGGCTGTGAACACCTTCAATGCATTTATCCCAAGACTGTGCTATTTTATTACATTACTATACACCTCACATCCTTTGTATAATTGATATTCTCGCTATGAAAGGTGAAATGTATATGTGTCTACATATATATGTATATGTACATCAATGGGTGTGTATATGTATACATATATATATATATATATATATATATATATATATATATATATATATAGTTATATATACTCATACACATCTACATCTACTTGTTGCAGTAGATTCTCTGTAATGTTAACTGATTGTGATGGTCATTGTGTTTGTGAATGCGTCAAAGGTATGTATCTGTGGGATAGCTTAGTGGGAAACTGTTTATGTCATGGTATTATGGGTCCTTGCTTTGATCCTAGCAAAAGCTGTGTATTCTGTTGCTAGACAGAAAAAGTGCTATTGCATACAGTGTGATTAAGTCCCTTGGTTTAAACTAGGGTGCGTCATTGGAGGCTAAAGCATTACATCTATGATTATTGATTGGTACTGATGTTGAATCCAAATCCTGTGTGTACTGTAGTACTACTTGAAGCTCTGGGCCTGTACAGCAAAGTATGGTGTATGTCCACATTGCTTGCATCCACTGTTTTGTGTGGTCCCTGTATTCATCACAGATTACATTTCTCAAGATTAAGGTTGTGTAAGTACTGACACACAGTACTGTATAGTACACACTGAAAGCTTATCTGGGTTGTCATACCTTTGTGTCCTGTAATTATGTCTGATGTGTGTGTGGGTATGTCTGTAACATGTTCTTTGACATATGTGTGGTAAAACATATAACTGCATATCTAGCAACATTCATAGTGTACTACAGCAGTATGCAACCTATATTCCCAATTGTGCACATATTTTGGACACGGGTTTGCTATTAACAAGTTGTGTGGTATAATAGTAATACATTTACTGGACCTTGCACTCATTGTGATGGATTATATATTTCTTTACACATCAGCTTGATGTATATCTGCTGTGGCTAGGTGGTGCATCATGTTGCATACAGTATACCAGGTGCTCTTGTATAGTCTTACATAGTGATTTTATTTTGTTGCTATGCAGAACATGGTTCATTAGATTGAGAGTGAGCCGGGCACTTCCAAGCAGTTGTGGGGTGAGCAGTGATAAGTGGCAGTTAAAGTGTTTCACTCTTGTTTAGCTAATAGGTTGCTATATATGGCAGTTCAGTGATATCTGTACTGTATAATGTTAAATGTGCCATATGACTTGCTCAGACATAGTTTCGTATTTATGTCTTCCAGGGATCATGGCACATCGCAGGAACTCCAGTTACAGTAGTGCTGAAGATGACATAATTACTACCAGTATGATTCAGCACTACAGTCTCATGTTCTCACAAACCAGCCAGGACCAGCAGGAGCATACTGCAATTTGGCAAGATGTTGTCTGCAGGGTAAATGAAGTAGGCCTGCATAACCGGACATATGAGCAGGTACGCCACCACTGCAGTGATCTTCTCAGACATGTCCTTCAGCGTGCTGCTGATGTGTGTAGACAACAGCTTGCAACAGGAGGTGGTGTTAATATCCATCCGCCATCACCAGAGTGGAGGAGCTGCTCCTGAGCCTGGTGGCACCTGCCCAACAACAACAGAAGCAGACATACACAATGATGGAGGTTGGAGCCACCCAGCAAGCACACATGGAGCATGCAGGTAACATGGTGTATATGTAGACTACTGTTATTTGTATTGGTAGATCATGCATATGTGAGATGTGGAGTGTGTCGCTAAAAGATGTGGAGCCTGTTGTTGTGCAATACTGATCATTTGGAACATAATCTGCAGCCCTGTGAATGTAAACTGTTGTTGTACTGTAAGATTGCAAACACACCGAACAATGTCACAGTTGTGACCACTGACAAACTGTCTCATCTCTATGTAGGTCCCTCTGGGGTGACATCAAGGCATCAGACAGATGCTAGTGAGTGTGTTCTGCATTTATTATTGTAAATAAAAACTGCATGTCATAGTTAAGGTGTAGGCCATGTACACGTGTAACACACCTAACCATAATGCATGCTGTGCATGTTTAGTGTAAGACCACACACATCTCACTAATGTGATTAGCTGCCTCAAACACATGCAATACCCAGACCACCTCAAACAAATGTGGCTAGACTGTAATGACCATTGGATAGGCACAGTTGATACTCAACATGCACATAAAATACACATCTATGTCATACACAGAGCATTCTAACATGCTACACATAAAGGATTCCCAAACCCTCTGTAAAGACACACTCCAGTATCCAAAATCTCATCCACACATTACACATAATATACCTAAGGGGTAGAAGCCTATCATGGGGCATTTAAACACTCTGCAACACACTGCACATACATGTCAGGGAATGCTCCTTATTGGCCTCCTTACAAACTCATGTAACAACTGGTTGTGAAATGGTGAATATAGCCAAGATAGTACAGTTCTAGCACAGCATGAGTAGTGCTGGTTTGAGAAATATTTGTAGCCTTGAGTGACCACATGATGCTTCATGTTGATGGCCTATGGTACTATACCCCATCCAGTTATTGTAACCCCAGTACTACACATAGCTTTCATTGCTATACACCTTGCTATACACCTTAATGTTGCGTGTGTGCACACATATGAACCTCTAAACAATATGCATACCAATCACCACTTGCACAACTGACACATATATGTCTTGTGATGCTAGTGAGTGGCTAGGTCATATGACACACATTGGATATGTGTAGTGTTTAAATATGCATTGTGTTTTAGCATGCCATGGCATGGATGACACTGGCATTGCCACAATATGATCTACACTCACCATAACTACCGTACACTGGGTATGTGGCTGAATGGTATTCCATCAATTATCCATGCAGCACTGATGATGTTGTGTGAATACTCATTATGCGTGTGCTAAAAATGTGTCCTCAATTATTTGCTAAAGACACAGAGGCTGTAATCAGCATTGGATACATATCTGACACACAGATACACATCCAGCCATGGTATGTACACCTGTTTGTTATGGTGCACAGTACATTTCAGAGGTTTGAATACCTGCACAGCAATGTTGTGTCCATGTATGCACTGTGTTCCAGGGGGAGGCCCATCACTTAATAGCAAAACACATGCATCAAAGCCATGTATACTGTTAGTAGCAAGGACTGTCTACACTTGCACTGCATGCTGTTGAGCAACACATGTCCTGCATGCTGAGATGTGTGAAATGACTGTTTGTTTGTGATACTGTACCCCACCATCACCTGCTATTGTGTATGTTCTGAGATTGCTGGTGTTGTGTGTGTCTGCTTTAGGGAGGAGTGCATTTTTGTGTGTGTGCATGTGTGCATGTGCGCATGTGTGCATTTGCACATGTGTGCATGGGTGCATGTGTGCATGTGTGCATGTGTGCATGCAGGCATGTGCGCATGTGTGCATGCGTCCATCTGTGCATGTGCGCATGTGTGCATGTGTGCATGTGCGCATGTGGTCTGACAACATGTTCAGGTCTTAAAGTGTGATTCCTGTTTTCCTCTCATAGGTGCCAAGCTGGGGCTGGTTCAGTACAGCAGGGAACCTGATGTCACTGAGACAGACAGTGATCATGAGGATAGGTGTGCTGAGGCACAGGCAGGTTTGTCAGGGTCTGTTGTTGAGCCACCAGTTGATAGTACCCAAGTGTCCACCCCCATCCATGCACACAGTCATAATGCCTGTTCATCCATCATCACCATTGCCCTTAGTTGAGGACAGTTTACAGTTGGTACTGGCCAGGACAGTGTGGTATCTATGGCACATGTATCAGTTCACAGCAGCCATAGCCAGATGTCTGGAATGGTACCACATAGGCAGATGCCCAGGTGTTCTCGTCAGAGCACTGCTGGTCATCATGCCCCTGGCAGAACGTGCCACACCTCTTTCTACCACACACATGTTCCAGGCTGTCATGGAGGCACAGACACGAATGGAGCGGTACACCAGACAGGGACTAAGGGCACAGAGGGCTCATAACACCTCTGTAAATGACAGTATCCGTGACCTAGCAGGTGCCATACATAATTACACTGAGGTCATTGATAGACATTGGGGTGAGACATTGGATGTCCTCCGCAATGTCATGTCCATGTGTCAGGACAGTGCGGGATGGTTGAGACGTCGATGTGGATGTATGCCAGCAACATCAGCTGCTGGAAGTCACCGTGGACATCCAGCAAGTCACAGCTGCTCCCGTAGTGCCAGTACCAGCCCCAGCAATATTGGGAGGGCTGTCCATAGACCGTCCTAGATGACCATGTGCACATGGCTCTGGCTAGTCCCAGCAGGGACCTGGATCCAGTGGATATATGTCAACCTCTTCGGATAGTACCCAGTCTGGATTAGTACCTGATACTGTCTGTAGCTCCCCTGCCAGGCACAGGTTCCATATCCGTGGCAAGAGATGGTGATCTGTAAAGCCTGCCAGGTATAGTCTGTAGCTGTCTCACAAATTCCTGTATATGTCAGCCACATGGTGGAACCGTGTGCATGCAGACACACACACATAAACCAGAAACCTAGGGCAAACACATACCCGCACACATTACATCAACATTGGCCCATAACAGTACTCATGGCCCTCACACACACACTCACGCACATGTCGATTGTATGGCTCAGTGTAGGCCTCTGGCAAACCAATAACACACTCTGTGCATATGATGAAACCTGTGCCACCTCCTGTCATCTGTAACATTGATGTAGGAACAGGCTAACATGGTGCTGATGCACAGGGTGACATTAATAAAGTATAGCAATGGTTGAATGTGTAGCATGTTGTCACCAGTAAAGTGTAATGATATCCTTGAAGGTGTAGCTAAGCAGGCATGATGCATTAAAGCTGTAATTAGCAATGTTGTATTGTTTCCACCAAAGTTTATTCCAATTGTGTTTTGTTTGCCCATGTGCCACTTGGCTGATGTGTGTAGTTGTGTCAGCATGTGTCATACAGTGGACAGTAAGTGTGGGGTGTGTGCAGCACAGGTTTGCAGGTGTACATTTGTGAACATGGTGGAGGTGCACTGTCTGCATGTACATGCATATTGGACACATGGGCAGGGTGACATGCCCTGTATTGGCCAGTGTTCACACTCCATACTTACTATTGGTGGCCAATATACATTGTACTGCACACATTTTGGAACTTGAGTACACATATGTGTGTATGACATGGGTTGACACTTGACTGTGGGTGATGCTGTTGTTGCTGTCATTGGTTTGCATTGCCAAGGTTAACACTGTCTCAGCTGCATAATCCTTTATTAATGCACACTGTTCACCTACAGTGTTACATGGACTGTGCTATCACAAACACAAGAAATTCTCACTTACACAGTAAAAGTGCATTAGTCTCATGTACCCTGCCATAAGCTAAATATATAATAGAAGGTGTGAAGTTGTACCAAAAAAGAGTTACATACCAAGAAGGGATAACCTCTCTGATCAGTATCATTGGGAAAATACAATTCCTCAATAAACATACAAGGCAAGCTTCAAAATACAAAATGGCAAGGATTCCAAAGACAACACTAAAGTTTTCTTCAGTGTTGTTCATACTCTACAGGGGAAATCTCAGACCGGATCACAGTTAATGTAAATGATCACAAAGTACACTTATCTGACTGACATTACCAATTTCTTGTTAGATAGTTTGAATGCGGATTTCAGCATCCTGTAGTTACACAAGGGCCACATTTCCAGACCTGAAGAATGTAAAACCTGATGATTCACAGACACTCTAGTTAAAACATCTGTTTAACAAAGTACACACCACAGTGGCAATGGTACTGGACAGTGTCCCTGGCTGTGTCATACACAAGCTGACATATGAAGTCACCACTCACCTAAACGCTCTGTCCAGATGCAGCCTCTATACAGGTTATATACTTGTGGAATAACACACTGTAATAGTGTTCACAGTCCACAAGAGTTGAGCTACAATGTCTTCTTCTTCTTCTCCTTTTGGATGCTCCCATTAGGGGTCGCCACAGTACATAATTTGTATTACTAAATAAGCTCTGTAAAGTTGATTTACTGCATTATTGTTTGTTTTCCTGAACTTTTTTGCACTTTAAAGTTTGTTTTTGCTTAATTTAAGTGGTAGGCTACACACTCAAGTGCGCTAGCCAATTTAAAGCATTTACTGTTGTTACTGTATCTGTTTTCTGCTACTTTGTAAAAAAACAAACAAAAAAAAAAAAATATCCTTGTTTCCTGCCTTTACTGAACTAGAATAATCCAGTCTTCAGGTATTGCTGATCTCTGGGCTGTGTCATAGTTCCTGTGTTGCCCATATCCTTGTTTGAATAGGAGGAAGCTTCTTTGTTCACCAGTGGGAGTGGGAAGCTCTGAGCAGCCTATCTGTCCTTAAAGGAGTGGTTCCAGCCCAGTAACTTGCAGCTTATTGGCCATTTTGGGCCATTTCCTAGCTCTTTCTAACCTCCTGCTATAAAGCCCGCTTTAGCGTGCTTTTCCGCAAATTTGCGCATAGCGCAGCATCGGGCAGCGCCGCTTAATCAGGTTTAAACTATTCCCGGCTCCACAAAGTCTGCTCTTTATTTTTTCCCTTAGAACTGCTCCAACTCTCAATCTAAAAATTCTATTCTCAATCTAAAATCCCCGCACTTGCTCTTATAGGCATTTTTGTATAAGGTAAGCACTTTATAACTAAAAAAGCACTACATCCTCCTAAAATCCCTTGAGTACCCTGTCCCCTATAGGTCCTTTCTGATTCAGTTTCATAGCAGTTCCTTATACTATTCTGGCATGTTGAAGGGACAGTTGCTGGCTTCCTCTCCAATTCAGCTGGTGAATCTGGGAATCTTGAAGCAATGTTACAACTGCCTCATGTACACAGACAACCCTCTCCTCCTCCCAACAAATACAAATATATGTGAGAGATGCAACCATATAGCCAAACTGGAGGCTGAGCTCTCTTGACTCAGTACTGGCATAACCAGTCAGGAGAAGAAGGAAACCACACACACCACAAATCCAGTCTCACATAGACCTATCACAACTGCAAACCAAACACATAAACACACAAAAACATACTCGGAGGCTGTAAATAAAAATCTACCAAAGCAACAGAGACCTCCAAAGCAGACATCCAAGCAACCACTACCTCAAAACTAAACACATGCAACACATAATTCACAAAGTCAGTGTGCCAAACAGTCACAGCCCTTAAGGCTAAACAACATACCTGACACACTTGTAATAGGTGACTCTATAGTCAGACACACTGATGTCCCGCTCACCAGGCTGAACAAGGAAAAGGTCACAGTAAGCTGCCTGTCAGGTGCTAGACTCTGCCACATAACACAAGCACTCAGGTCACCCCAAAGCAGGTACAAATATGACTCGATCATTGTCCATGCTGGTGTGAATGACTTGAGACGTACCTCCCTGGACTACATGAAAAGAGACATAGAGGAGCTCTCTGATTATGTAGCCCAGGCCGGTATGACCCTGACCTTGAGCAGCATCTTACCCTCACCAAGAATGATGCCACAGTACAAAGACAAAATGATCAATTTTAACAATTTATTTTTATTTATTTTATTTTATTTTTTTATTTTACATTTGTTGACCGGGCTAGTCCAACTGGATATATGTCCATTTTCAGTAGAGGCCCGGGGAGAAAAGCTCCATTAGTTATACACTTTCACAAAAAGGCATAAAAGGTTACATGAGAAACATAGCAAGTGGGTGGCCAAGGATGAACACAGGATAGCAGCAGATTTCTTCAGCTCCACCAATTTCATTACATTGACAGGAATTAATTACTTAAAAAATTAATTCTTGAAGTAATTTTCTTTCTAAATATGTTTGTTTTATATAGTTCTTGAACTATATCTAAAAAAGAAAGGAAATCTTAATAATATTCCTGTCAGAAATTACTTTGGAAATTTTCCTGTCAGTTTATCAGTCTGAAATGAGTTCCAGTAAGACAAATTCTCAAGACTCCAGCATCAAGAAAGAACTTCAGTCTCTGATAATTATAGTCCAGCAACTTACTGCTAAGATGGATAAAATGGATACTAAAATAGACACTTTCATAGAAAAACTACAAAACAAATAGACTTGTTACATATGGACCTGCAACAACAGAAGATCCAGATGACAGGCATAGAAGAAGCTGTGAATGACATGGAAAATAGAATACAAGAAGAGGAAATCAACATTGAGTTTCTGCTGAAACAAAATACACATTTACAAACAAAGCTGGATGACCTGGAAAATAGATCTAGGCTTAATAACATTAGGATTTTGGACTGCCAGAAAATATTGAAGGTAACAATATTACTTCTTTTTAACAACATGGCTCCCTAAAACTTTAGATTTACCAGAAGCATTCTTTT